>NW_018020735.1:0-240649 GCF_002006095.1 Pseudomyrmex gracilis
GGAGTCCCCACTCCAGGTGCTGAAAGACAGAGACAGAGACTCGGGTGAAAGCATCTGTCTCACTCCGAAGTTTGACTCACTTCCCCTCTCACACGCGCAGTCTATTTCTTATACGTCTATGGTTTTCGCTAAAAAATACTCCGATTTAGCAAAGATTCGAATTAAAAAATTGGAAATATAATCTCGTTTGGATTGACCGCCGCTCTCAGACATCTTTCTGGCGGTATCATGATGTAACGAGACAATGAATTTTCAATCACAATGGCTGTGTTGACATGTGTGATTGGTCAATTTTGTTTGCAACAAAAAGCGATTATTGTAGACGAGGTCTAATGTTGTAAAATTTATCCCCGCCAACTTCGAGCCGTTGTCAAGGCAACACGTGCATCGTCAAACTGATGTGACATTCGGTGACAGTTGCTTCAAAAGTTAATCGTCAAAAAATATGTAAATATCTTCTAGGTGTAGAATGTTGTAAAATATTTTATACTTTTTTTTGTTCTCTCGTGAAACGAAACTAACGCAACAATGCCTTTGTTTTCCAACAAATTTTCTCCCAAAAAAACACCGACTAGAAAGGCATCGGTTTTTCTGGCAAATAAAAATTTAAGTCCCAAGCGAATAGAAAAGGAACTTGGTCCCGAAGTTGGTCCCATACGTCTTCGACTTGGAGATCAGGAAACGGTGTTCGAGGCTGGTCTGTGGATCCCAGGTAAACAATAATTGTGTGCTATAACCTGGAAACTGTGTATCACGTTCTCTGATCTTCTTTCGCATATTGAAATTTATATTTTTTTTTTTTACTTCAGAATCAGGCAAGGCAGGAAGCACTTTTAAAGAGAATGACAAGCTGAAGAAAGAGGTGAGGCGACTAGAAGAAGAAAACAACTTGTTAAAACTGAAGTTTGAAGTGTTATTAGACATGGTAAATAATTGTGTTGTTTTGCAGATATCTTAAAGTTAGAGATGAGCCAAAATATTATATTTGAAACATACACGAATTTTTAGAACAATTATATATAACAACGATGTTAACGATACATATTAATTTCTGACAAAATTTGATTCAATAGCTAACACAAACTACTGCTGAGGCTCATTCGCAGAAAGAGGAATTAGAGAGATTAAAACCCGTTTCTCTTAACAAGAAAGTTGCCACTTAATCTGCTAAGCATTGTTTTGACTAGAGAGGTGAACAGGAACTATATTGTCAATCTCAATTAAGTTTTAATCAACTGACTGCATCTCTTAATTTTTTTTTATTTGTACGATTAGTTGCGATTCAAGAAAGAGAAATTCAAGTTTAGAAATTCTTAATTACACTTTTTACAAAACTGTAGTAAATATTATGTAAAAACTGTACATTATATTCATCATAACGGATTGTTACTAAATTAGATTTTTAATCCATCGCGTTGTGTGGACATTTAGTTCTTGTGTGACCTGTAAAAAAAAAAGACAAACATATCAAATATTATAATATGTAAGTGTTATATAATAAAATTTATGTAATAAAACATAAGCACCGATTATTTTTAATTTGGAAAAAAGCTATAAAATGTGAACCTATAATGAAAATAAATAGATTTTATTATATTCTACCTTCAACACCGCAATTTCCGCACTTTCTTTTAGTGCCAGTGAGCTTGGGCCTTTTCGGAGCACTGCCACCTCTATTGCTACGCGCTCTGCTCCCTCTATTTGCATTAGAATTATTGTTCCAGTTTGTATTTTCACAATTACCAGCATTGTTCTCATCTGCCCACTGAAAGAAATTGCAAGTAGAGTTCATGCCATTCGGACACCCGTAAAATTGCCGTCCCTTATTTGGCCCTTCTTTGTTAACTGTCAGTCTGAAAAAAAATATCCCAACGGAGTTAGTCTCAAGTTCATATTTTTATCTAGACCAATCTGCAAAAGAGAGAGTTCGCTTACTTTCGGGCGGGTTGATCACAGGTACACATAACATCGTTCGTCGACGCAACTTGCCAGTCATTATTAGGAGCAGCAATACGAGACGAGTGACCAGCACTGTTGTTGCTTCTATCCACTCGATTTACACGATCGTTTGTTGTATCGTTTTGAGTTTCGCTGTCCGATGCCCACAAGAAAAAATCACAACCGCTACCTTGTGGCTTGGCGCATTTGTAAAACAGACGTCCTAAAATCGCGAGTAGTATGAGAGACGTGTGTGTGTGAAGAACATTTATATTTCTAGAATGTGAAAGATACCACCCCCACTTACCTTTGTTCGGTCCCTCTTTCCTCACCGTTAATTGAATCGCGGTTTCATGGCACTTGCACATAATTTCGGCACTGCTGTCAATATTACCCCACGCGTTGGTTCTATCGTTGGCGTTAACAGCATTTCTGGACCGATCCGATCTGTTTTCCGAATTATTAAAGTCAACCATGTTGTTCCAGAAATCGAGACTTCGTCTATTATCCGATGTTGTCGCGCTTCTATTGACGTTATTCGACGGATTGTTCGACCGAAAAGTGTTGGAATGATTTTGTGCGTGTCTTCCGGACAAGTTGGGAGTTTCAATCAACTCAACGTCGCTGTCATTTTCACTAGATCTCATCACACTTGTAGGAACTTGTCGTCGAGTGCTCTGCGACTGGGATGTACTTGAGGTAGAAGTGAAACTCGACGTGTTCCTCGTATTATTTTGACTGACGGAATTAACTCTTCCAGTTTGGCTTATAGCGTCGTCTTTTATATTCAGCATTTCTTTGAACACAGTATCACAGCCTATACACGTGGTGTAAGAGGTGCCGTACAACGGTATAACATTTCTAACCAGCTTGAATTTTAATTTGCGCATGTCCGTTGTACACTGAAAAAACGCGAGTTGTACATTTCACGTTAATCCAATTGCATCATTCGCACACCTATGTGAAATACGATGAAAACGCTCTTTACCTGATTGCATGTTTCGTTCAAAATCTCTACATCCTCCACAGCTTCCGGGAACCAGATTGTGTTGGTACACGCTGGATATCCCGTACAACTAATGTACTTTCCTCTGCCTTGTCTTCTGTTTTTCAGAATCATGTTGGAGTTGCATTTCGGACACTTGAAAACAGCGACTTCGTCCACCGGCATGATTTGCGATTGTTCGGCTTGAGTCGGTCTTTCGTCGAGATATTTTGCCAGAGCGTTGTCTATCAAATTGGCGCGTTCCATCGACACTCTGAACACTTCGCGGTATTTGTTAATTTGGTTTTGCAACACTTCCTTCGGATCTTTTTGACCCTGGCATATCCTGCGAGATAAAATGCAATTTTTTCATTCAGAAGTATACAAGATAAAATAAATCTTTTACGCACAGAAAAAGAATTAATCGACTTACAGTTGCAAATCCTTTTCCAGATCCGCGCGCAAATGTGGTTTCGACATTTGAAATCCCATGTCGTCGTAACCCATGACCAGTCCAATCCCCAATTTGCCCGGCATGAAGTGTTGAGTGTCGGTCAAGCCTACGTATTGTCTGGATTTGATGGTGTCGATGTGATCGGCATGAGTCGCGTCCGTGCCGATGCCGTGTTTGTCCATCAACGCGATCAACTCGGCTTCGGTCAACAAACTCGGCGGCGAGGTTTTCTCTTCCACCATATCTATGCTGGCGGGTCGAAAGATCTGTCCCTGTACGTAAGAGGGAATCTCTTTGTTGCTCCACTTGTCGTAAATGTACACATCGAGATAATTCTTGACTATAATCTCGAGACCGTTAGCCGTGAATTTTTCACCCGCTATGTTGATCTCCACCGTTGTTTCCCGACCCTCCGCATTCTTCGACAGACAAGCCAAGAAATGCCGTACCACAAATTCGTAGACTTTAGCATCGTTTCCTGTCAACGAGTATCACGATTGTTTTCAATGCGGTCGATTTAAAAATTTAAAAACCAGAGACTCTTTAAAAAAACGGACCTTGCAAATTGTCGGTGTACTTCGTAGGATGGATCGGAGGATGCGCTTGATCGCTTTTCTTTCCCTGTCTGGGAGTTATTCCGGTTTCCAATAAATTTTGCGCGAAATTTCCCCACGCCCGATTGTTCACTTGTTGTTCGACCAGAGGTGCTAGATTCAACTCCTTTGGGAATATGTTGGTCTCGGTACGCGGATAACTGATGAAACCTTGGGTATACAATCTCTCCGCTATTCTCATCGTCTCCTTGGCGTTCAAACGCAACTTGCGAGAACCTTGTTTCTCCAATTCCTGAAGTTGAAAATTCGCGCGGCAAGTAAATAAACTTTATATTTCGTATTAAAATTCAATAATTTTTAATTAATTTATTAATCTAACAATTAATTTTCCTCTTGTACTCACAATTGTGTCCAAAGGTAGAGGTCTCCACTTGCTCTTTGGCTTGCATGTTATTTTCTCCACCTTAGCTTCGGGCTTTTCCAAACACATGTCCAAGAAGATCTGGCAGGGCATCTTCTCGAACAGCCTTACTCTGGCCCATCTGAATTCCACAATTATTCCATTACGTTCGTCAGTAACTTTTAATTTCCAATAAGGCTCGGATTTGAATCGATCGATGGCTAAAAATCTTTCAACCACGAATCCAAGTGTCGGAAACTGACAGCTTCCGTAACTTATGAGCATATCTTTGAGATTTTCGGGAAACACTTTCTGCAGTCTTAAGGTTTGGAATCTTGTAAATGCAGCGCCTACAAATGTGTGTTTGAAATTCTTAAAAACATTACAATTTAATTACAACATTTGCAACAACATAATTGTTATCAATAGAATCAATACCAATTCTTAAATCTAATTCGCTTCTCACATCTACGGCATCGCTCATTGCCTTATCTGGCTCTCCCAATGTTTGTAAAGCTCTATCAACAGACTGTCTTGTGATTTCTGAGAACTTTGCTCTGGAACACAACAAAAATCCACAAATCTTGCATTAAATTGAACAAATAAAAGAAAGAAAAAAAATACAACAAAACCTTTTCATTTATTACCTATACACACGAATATTTGGTTTAACTGCCTTGCAAACTTCTATGATTTCAAAACCAATGTTTTCTCCTTCTCTGTCACAATCAGTCCAAATGATCAATGCGTTGCAAGATCGCACTTCTCGCTCCAAAGTCTTTTTGATTTGTACGTAAGTGTCTTCCGAGCACTGTTTGACTACTGGAGCTTCAAACAGGCTCAATGGATTACAGCCTAGCCACTTGCGATAAGATCCGGTGAAGTCATAATTTAACAAGTGACCCGATACCGATGTCATTACCATTTGACAGTTTTGATCCCACAATTGTACATTGAAGTCAAAGATTTTGTTATACTTGCATAAACCTTCTCTCTGTAATAAAAACACGGTTTAATAACGTAAGTAAAAATAAAAAAAAAAAGAAACATGTGCGATCATGAATTTAATACGTGACTGTTTACCTTTCTATTGTTACCTCTCGATAAAAAATAAGCAATATTTTTTGCAGCATCGTGTTTTTCGGCAACATTCAACACTTTCATGTTGCGCTTTCCGAAAGTTTCTCGCGAGCAGTATTGTCTTATCAGATATAAATTATTTACAAACTTGGGTGAGTTGCAGACGGTTTGTTTGAGCGTTACATTGCAAAATGATACACGACTTAGTAAATTGTAAAATGTAAAATGAGCCATAACGCGACGTGTAACATCGTTAAATTCGCTGTTGCGCGTGTAAGAGTTGCAAACAAATTCGTTCCTCCACTTCTCTTCTTTTAAAAACAGCGCACACTTGATTACCGAGTATTTATTTAGTTCAGAACTTCCTTACTGTAATAAAAATATACAATTGACAGACACTGTGTTGCGCGACACCGCGAAAGTTCGAAAAATAAACAAGTTGCTCGCTTACGTAAAAAACGAGCATTTAAACATCAAAAACAATACCCGAGGTTAGGAGATCTGTCAGATTCGTAGAATTGGCGGTAAATGAAACATAAATGGCTCGTTTATTTGCGATTGGCTCATCATCTCATTTTTTCCTCCGCGTGTGATCGCGCTTTAATTCCTCGTCTGCGAGGAAAACTACGAAGCATTCGTTGCGTACCGTGGCCTCTCAGGCCGGTAACACACCCGGGAGTTCAACGTTGACGACGAGACCGACTCGGAATCAACCAATCACGGGCTGACGTTCTTTCGGACATTCGAGCGAACGCTGGCCTGTGATTGGTCGTGGATTTTAGATTGGATCTTTAAATTCTTTCGCGTGGTCTTGGCTTTAGGGTAGGTCAGTAGGTCTAGGTTGGGTTGGGTTAGGCCTAGTAGGTCTCATTCATTTTGACGTGGTCGATCAGACAACTCTCGAACCGATTGTTGCATTTCCAATTGAGACGATCAAAGACAGGGTACACAGTACAAGGTGTCATCATGCCGTTGTTTGTCATTCACAATGATCAGTGCAGGATTGCGTAATATTTCGTCACATTAAAGATCTGCGTTCGTATTTTATTCCCCAAAAAGTTTAAAAAGTTTCCACCGGTGTCAAATGGCTTGGCTCGGCACAATCGCAAACAACGTGCTGCGAAACGTCTTCTCGGACGCACCGCCTTACGTAGTTCTGGAGGTCCGTCCGGAGAATTACAGCGATCGGCACATACACTCGCGCGAGGATGGGATTGTGCTCTACGGTGCTTCCGGAAGCAAGAGTCTGGATAAATTCGAGATCGTGCTGCACAGACCCTGCACCGAGACTTTGCACCAAGCGTACAGGTACCGTTTCGTCGTGTTGCGATTCAAGTAGATAGATTGATCGTTTCACGTTTTTGTTTTAAATTTATTTGAAAAATTTGGTTTTAGTTAAAAATTTGCTTCAGACACGATTCCAAAATAAGAGATTCGAATTCCAAGTTTTTTTGCTAATTAAGTTTCTTCGATTTGAGATATTTTCTTAATTTATCGAAAATAAATGTTAAATAACAAAATGGATGGTTTTTCTCTTTTGCAGTCTCTTCAGATCTGCAACTCTGGAAGGAGCGGCGTCACGATTTACAATATACAAAGACAAAGTTCCCGTGCTTGTCCAGTTGTCACGCGAGGTAATATTTTATGTCTTTCGCACGTGCAATTTTATATACATCAAAAATTTTGTAATTGCTACATCAACGTTTTGTTTTTTTTTTTTTATTTTCCAAGATGTGTAATACTGCAAAAATTCAAAAACTTTGCGACACCCTGGTGGAACATCCGACATGGACTCTGGCACACTTGGCAGCTTATTTCGCTCTTCACGACGCGTTTTCGCACGCCGTTGTCAACAGCCAGCTCAACAGCGGCGATCTCGAAACTGGAATCTCACCTTTGCAAGTTGCTATACAGACCAACAACTTGCGTACCGTTGAAATGCTAATAGCAGCAAAGAGCTCGTTGGAACATTTGGATCACGACGCGAACACCGTTTATCATTACGCGGCTACGTCTACCAAAGAGATTATTCTCGCTCTGGGCTCGGGTCTTCCAAACAGTCTGAACAGTCGCAACAGCAACGGTCACACTCCCATTCACGTCGCTTGCCTCAACGACAAACCCGAGTGTGTCAAAGCTCTTCTTTTGATAGGCGCCGACGTAAACATATCCGCTTCCGAAGGCCAGCCCTCAAGTCCTGGCTACGTCGGTGATTTTTTGCACAACAAGCCGAACGTGCTTCACGCCGAGGACATGAAATTCGGCGGCACGCCGTTACACTGGTCGCGCAGCCGCGAGGTAATCACCGCACTGATCGAGACCAACTGTGACATAGACGCGCTCAACTTCAACGGGCGTACAGCGCTGCACGTGATGGTGATGCGCAAACGGCTGCAGTGCGTGGTCGCGTTACTCAGCCACATGGCGTCCGTCAACATCGCCGACAACGACGGCAACACGCCGTTGCATCTGGCTGTTGAGACGGAGACACCGGCGATCGTCCAGACGCTCGTCGGTTTCGGCGCCGATGTGGACGCGCGCAACTGGAAGTCCGAGACGGCCAGACACAAGGCGAATGTCAATACCACCGACGGCAACAAGATAATCTACATACTCCATGCGGTGGGCGCGCAGAGATGTCCGCCCGAAATGACGGGCTGTCATCAGGGTTGCAAGCACAACGAGACCTTTACCGGCATCGCGCCGTCAGAGCCGCTGCATCATGTGTCGCGTTCTATTATCGATCATATGCTACACACGTCCGGCATGGAGAAGATGGCCGAGCCCGGAAATAGAAAGCGATTAAAGGGCGGTAGATTGTTGTGTCTCGACGGCGGCGGTATTCGCGGACTGGTGCTCATACAAACGCTGTTGGAGATTGAATTGATACTGGGCAAGCCCGTGGTGCATTGCTTTGACTGGATCGCAGGCACGTCCACTGGCGGTATTCTGGCGCTCGGTCTAGCCGCCGGCAAATCTTTGCGCGAGTGTCAAGCGCTTTATTTTCGCATCAAAGAGGACGCCTTCGTGGGTTCGCGACCGTACAACAGCGAGGGTCTGGAAAAGGTGCTAAAGGAGTGTCTCGGCTCGTATACCGTCATGGCGGATATCGAGAAGCCACACATAATGATCACGGGTGTGCTCGCCGATCGCAAACCCGTGGATCTTCATTTGTTCCGTAACTACAAATCGCCTCATTCCCTGTTGAACGTGCCAGAGAACCCGATGTTCAAGCCGACGTTATTGCCGCAAGAGCAACTGCTCTGGAAAGCAGCGAGGGCGACCGGCGCGGCTCCGTCTTACTTTCGAGCGTTCGGTCGCTTCCTGGACGGCGGTCTGATCGCCAACAATCCCACCTTGGACGCGATGACGGAGATTCACGAGTACAATTTGGCACTGAAGGCATTGAAACGCGAGGAGGAGATGACGCCGCTGTCGCTGGTGGTTTCTCTCGGCACGGGACTAATACCGACCACGATTACGTTGAACGAGATCGATGTTTTTCGGCCGGATAGTCTCTGGGGCACCGCCAAGCTCGCGTTCGGTCTTTCGGCGCTGGGCACGTTACTGGTCGACCAAGCGACGGCTTGCGACGGTCGCGTGGTTGATCGCGCGCGATCCTGGTGCTCGATGATAGGCGTGCCGTATTACAGGTTCAATCCGCAGCTCTCGACGGACGTCGCCATGGACGAGAAGAGCGACGAGATTCTCGCCGACATGATCTGGACCGCGAAGGCGTTTATGCACGCGAATCGGGATCAGGTGAAGGAACTCGCTGCCATTATTAACCGCGACTCCGCTTCGGATAACGATTAGAGAAATACCATCACCTCATCTCAAGGGATCAAGAAGAACTGGTTCTACAGAAATATATATATCGCACACACATTCACACACGTCCGGTATATCGACGTTTGTTATCGCTGACTCGATTAAAAACAAATAATGCAATTAGCTTAGCAATTAGCTCGTCGCTTAGGACGCGCATATTAGAACTATTATTACTTCAATGTTACTTGCCGTCGTTGTCTCGACGAATGTGATATTATAAGTTTTTTTCTCTCACGGTGCAAATCGCTCCCGTACGTACGTCGCGCGTACATACTCGTGCGATTATTACTCATTAAGATATTTTTTGTAGTTGTACTCGAGGAAACTTGTTTCCCTAGTCATTGAGAATCTCTTTTTGTCAGTTGTCATGTTTGCAGTGTTTTTATATAACATGTACATTTATTGTTCAAGTTTTTGTTCTCTAATATATCTTGCTATTTTTTTTTTTTTTTTTTTTTTTTTTTTGTACAACCGCAAATATGTAAACAATTGTAAATGTGAAGTGACAATTTGAAGGCATTGACAATATAGATCTAACATATATATATTTAGTCACAAAGTTTACAGAGATAAATAAATAATAATAATAAAAAAAAAAAAAAAAAAAAAAAAAAAAAAAAAAAAAAAAAAAAAGGATTACAAAGCAAACCGGAGAATATAATACTCGCAGACTGAAATCTCTATTAAATCTAGTCCATTAAGTACATATTGACCTGCTGATTGTAAAATATATTGTACTTTACCAAAAGTTTCGCGTCTTGCGCACACACGACATTCTAATTCACGACGGAAACTAAACAATCGTTTATGTTTGGCAACAGGACAGAGAGTTTTGTTAAACGAAGACTCTCGGATGAGACTTCGCGCAGTTACTCAGCACACACACACACACCCACACACTTAATTTGTTCTAGAAAGAAAAAAAGAAAAAATACGCCAAACACAGTCTTCTTCCGTGATGATTTTCACCTTCATCGGGGCCCCATGTAGTACGGCGGCTGAGCCATGGACGCGGATATGTAGGGATAAAAGGAAGAGTGCGAGGACACGCTCTGCGACTGATAATCGTTATCCTCGCCGTGAACCGCGTATCCGTCCGCAGCTGGATAATATTGTCCGTGAACGCAAGCGTAAGACGCTTTGGTGGCCGCGGCTGTCGCGTCGCTCATCTCCGCGGGATACTTGAGACCGTCCGGATAGCCTCTGGCCTCGGGATACTTTGGCAGATCGTAGCAGGGTTTGGCCTGGAGCTCCGGGTACTTGGCGCTCGTTGCGGACTCGTGATGGTGATGATGATGATGATACTTCGCCCCGACCATCTCGTGATGGTACTTCGTGCCCGCGGTCATCTCGTGATACTTGGCGACCGCCGTCTCGTGACACTTGACGGCCTCGGCTCCGTAGCTTCTCACCGCGGCGGTCTCGTACGCCGTCGTCTTGTTAGAATGATCCGGATACTTGGCGACCGTCTCGTTCACCCAGACGGATCTGGCGAGATCGTAAGCGCCGGATTTGGGCTCGTGATAATTCGCCGATCGATCGTAAGACTTCGCGCCGATGTCGGGATACAAACGGGCGTACGTGCAGTCCGAGGAGGAGCTGGCCGACGAGTCGAGGGAGGTTCCCGGCGACGAGAGCCCACCTCTGTGCACGATGATGCCCATCTGATCGTCCGACTTCGGCTTCCGCCTGCGCGGCTGGTACTGTGAAAAACACCATCGCGTTTCATTTCGTTAAGAGAATTTTTCGGGAGATTTAATTCGTAATCGAGGTAATTTTTAAGCGCGAAAAAAATCGCCACAGTCGTTTCGCAACAATTTAAACTTCATGAAAATCAAAATGCTCGATAACGCGTCTTCCCAGATCGACTTTCTCAACGACGGTTTCATTTCGCGGAGAGTAGTTTTCGTCGCTAACACGCTGGAGAGATTCGAATCGCAATCGAGCCTCGATTAACCACTCGAGCGAACTTTGAGATGAACGCGCGCGCGCGCACGCTAATTTGTTCGGCGAAATCGAGTCACTCGCGATTTCGCAACGCGCAAAACGCTCTCTGTGTATTCTTTTTTTTTTTTTTTTGTTTTTTCTCACACAACGCGTTGCGAAAAATTCTCTGTCTCTGATTTCTATAAAAACGACGGCCTTTTACTTCAAAGAAAAATCTCGATTACTTTGTTAATTAATTAAGTTATTAATCGGATACCTTGTAATGCGGGTGTTGCTTCTTGTGCGCGTTTCGCAGTCTCTCGGCCTCCTCGATGAAAGGCTGCTTCTCGCCGTCGCTCAAGATTCTGCGCACACAAGATCGATATCGCTGCTGATCGACACACGTTTGACAACATATCGGCAAAATCGAATTATTCGAGACGATTTCGCGAAAAGTTCGCGAACGCATGATTCCAACGCGTCTCTCTTCTTCGATCTTCGCGATCGCGATATTTCGTACTTACTCGAAGAGATTGAGATTTTTTTTTAGAGTACAAAGAGAAGCTTTAAAATGTTTTTTTTTTTTTCACGCGTGTGAGAAAAACCGAATTACCTCCACAGTTTGCCCAGCGTCTTCGACAGTTCGGCGTTGTGCAATTGCGGATATTGGTCGGCCAGTCTTCGCCTCGCCGCCTGCGCCCACACCATGAACGCGTTCATGGGACGCTTCACGTGAGCGCTTCTCCGTCCGCTTGCGCGCGAAGTCACGGGAAGCAGAGTCCAGTCATATCCTGCGGTAAGCACGACACAGAATCGAAGGGATTTTTTGATTCTTTTACAAAAAAAACTATATAAACGAGAAAATCGTTAGAGAATTGATGATCGAATCCCAACGTTTCTCTTTAGATTGTGACGTGAAACACAATTTTTTATTGTTATTTAAAATCTGACGTGTGTTCTTGCGATCTCTCGTGGAGACTACGAAATGAATTTTTGCGAAACGTTCGCGCGATTTCGTGAGTTCAGGTTTTTTCGAGCTCGTTTTATCTCGCGCCGGAAATAAAGATTTTTCCGCGCGGAATCGGATCGTAAAGGAAAGACCGCAGAACGAGATAAAAGAGGAGAGCTGTACACCTGTATCCTCGGCGATTCGACCGACATTTGTCGAGCGCCGCGCGCCCACCTCTCCTTCTTCCGTCTATTCTCTATTTAACTTGTCTTGTGATAGGAGTTTTACGACCTGGAAATTTGTACGAAGGAAGAGAGGAAGAGAAGAGCCTCCCCGAGCGCGCGCGGAACGTGCGCGTTTCTTTATCTTCTCGTCACGTTCGTTCGCGCGAATCAGGAAATTCATTGTCGCGCGTTTGTCTTTTTTTTTTTCGCGCGCAAAACGAAAACTGTGCGAGAAAACGCGCTTCTGTCTTTTAAGAAAAATTTAGTTCGTCACGCGCGGCCGGATTTTTATTTTTAAGTTGCGTATCTCGACGTAATTCGCCGGATGAAAAGTTAAAAGTCCATCGCGAAAGCTCGCGACGGATCGATCAAATCTCAAGTGGGAGAAAAATTACACTCCGGAAATCAGTCCCCGAAAATCTCGCGCTTCGAACAAGGATTCGAATCCTCTCCGGATGTCGTCCCGGGTATATTTCACTTCTCGTGGGAAAGAAACTCCGAAGCGAGTGGAGAAGCCTTGAGAGAGAGTCGTAAAACCTTGTCTCTCCCTTCGAACAACTGTACACCGACACTATGTAAATCTGTTCCGTCTCCGCGGTTCTCCTAAATCTCAATTCCCCGACTCGGGAATCTCGTTCAAATTGGAGAAGGCAAAAAAAAAAAAAAAGAAAAAAAAAAAAAGAAAGAAAATGAAGCACTCGACGACTCGCGCGATTTAAAATACGCCGTAAAATGCGTCAGAAAATCCACATCACGTCCCGGGGATTTTGTGGGACCTGCGCCTCTCTCGGTCGAGAATTATATATACTACGTGTCTATATCTATATTTCTTTAATTGCCGTTGATCGACGAGCCGATCGAGGGGTGGGTTAATTACGCGCGTCAGAGATATCCCGCGCGGAGAGGGTGGAGCACGAGCGGGAATAGAAAAAAAGACGACACACACGTGACGACGAACACGTCGGGATTTGGCAAGCTGGTGGGAGCTAATTATGGTGGGTCCACGGTCCACTTGCGCGGCACTTGTGTCGGCGCTTTTAAGGCGTTCGGGGGAGGTCCCTGCTCGACGCCTGCGCCTCGATAGCCGCGGCCGAAATATATAGGATATTCCACGTAAACGCGGAAAGGGCTTTGTCGAGAACTCGAAACAGAAATAGAGGAAATTTCGCGCTAACTGGGCCAGCGGAGTCGATTGGGCGTGCAAAAAGTACCCCCCCGTATTTGGCCCTTGCCCCTGTGGTCGTGCTACACCGAATCGACTTCTCTCTTAGGCCCAACGCGCAAGATTTTTTTACGTAGACTTTTTTTATACTCCCCGAATTAAAAGTGTTTTTGGTTATTGCTTTTATCTCGATCTGTTCTCGATAGAACCAACAAAAAGAGCCGCGGATTTGTTTTTTTTTTTTTTACATCGGACCGAATTGAGAAAAAAGACAGAAAAAGATCAGCTCGAATTTCTCGAATCTGACAAACTTGCGGACTTTGGATAACGAGTTGACAAATTGGCAATTGCGCGAGTCGACACGAAGAGAGAACTCGCGCAAAATTTTTGTCAATGATTCTAAGTAGCTTTTGTGAGCTGAAGATCAGGGCCGTAGTTAGTCGACGACGGTCTCCTCTTCGGGGTCACAATAGGCGGGTTGTGCGGCCTGGTGAATGAACCGGTGTGTTTAGGCATGCCGCCGGTCAATGACGACCTGTCGTCGACTCTTGCTACATTAACTCCTTTACAAAATCCCGTCTATTACAAATCCGGGACCGGGTCTTTAATAAGGACCCTCTTTAAACGCTTCGACACCTTGTTTCGTCGATGTTTGACGTCGCGCGTTGACGCCACGTGCTCGCTCCGGTCCTCATCGTCGCGCAATGCGAGACGAAACCTTCGTCTCTCCTCGATCATCGAGTCGTATATCAACACAAACGAGCGGATTGTTTATTTATAAAACATTCAGATAAGATTTAACTAACTATAACTTTCTCTATAAGTTCTCCTTTTTTTTTTTTTTTTTAATGTGTGAAAGGAGCGATAGGCTGCAACATTGTGATCGGTTCTTGCTGCATTTTAACGTTTTCGATGTTTGTTTGTATTTTGTTTTATCGCGTCTTTCGTAGAGGAGAGACAAGGCGCGATTTTCTTCGTTGGAAAATTCTCGAGGAAAATTTTTCTCAACAAAAACTACGGTCGGTGGATCAAGTATTTGAACTTGGCGCAAATGTCTCTCCCGTGTTCTCTCGAGTTGTGTGATACAAGGTAACTGTTTGGATTACGCATTTCTACGGGTCGGTGTTTGCGCACACGTGCCGCGCGAACGTCAGTTCTTTCTTCGGCAATTTAAATATTCTTTGCTTCCAAGTATACTCGTTGGATCGCATAGAAAGTAGTAATTTTAAACAAACAACACTGGACACACAGAGACAGAAACATTCGGATTAGATATCGGAAAAAAATTTGTCTTCTTTGATCAGATCCGCATCGACCTAAAAGCGACTTTCTCATTAATCTCCGCGCAATTTATCCGCGTTGCGATTGTCCGACATCGCGGATAAAATTAGTATCCGCGCCCCGCGGAGACTATCATTTTCTCAGACGATTTCCACCTGTCCGCGTGTGTCGCCATCGCGTACGAACGAACGAACGATACGTAACGATATCTGTGGCGAAACCTCATACTAAGTCTCGACGCGCGCAATAAATCATGTCCTACGGTTTCTGCGGGTATTCCGTCTTCTCTCCCTGCTTCTGCCGCGCGACGATCTTTCAGATTTAATTCGGTACTAGCATAATTAGTGGCGGTGGCAGGCGCGGCTCGCCTCTCGTCTCGCTCCGTTCGCAGCACCTGCCGTGCCGCTCCCGAATCTCTCTCTCCTTCCGAAGAGAGAAGAGAATCGCCCGTCTCTCTCTTTGCAAAAGACGCGATAATTTTCAGCTATATTTCTCCACCTCGTCCTACTCGTCTCTCCCTCTCTCTCTCTCTCTTTCTCTCTGTCTATTTCTTTCCCTCCCTCTTTTTCGGATTCCGCATCCCTTTCCGCTTTCTCTCGCGAATATTCTTCAAATAAATTGCTGCGCGCGGCCATTTCAAATGGACAGAAGAGAACCGACGACAAGCGGGCTTTCAGCGCCAATTACCCCAGTGTGATGTGTGTGTTTCTCCCTTCTTGAACGGCTCGATAAAAACGGCAGAAAAAAAAAAAAAAAAAAAGAAACGCAACGAACGAACATTTCGCGCGCTATTTCGGGGGGGGAGGGGGGGGGGAATGACTTCCGTCGACCAAATTGTTCGATTTAGAAGTTGTAAAAAATTATAATCTTCTAATATCTCATGCAAATATCCGCGATGTAGTTTTCTATTATTGTTTTCTACTTGCTAAATTTTTGTACGGGACACAAAAATTGTTCGCACCTTGCAACAGCTTGCCCACGGCGTCGTCCAGAGAGCTATTGTTGCCGTGTTCGTTGCTCGACGAGCTAGGTTTGCCCTCCATTGACGACAAGCCGTTGTTATTGTGATGAGCTTCCATTTTCTCACTTCCGTTGGAGGAAATTCTCTCGCGACACGCCCACGCACAAAAACAAACTCTCGTTTCTCACTGACGGGCAGCACGACGTGTTTCACCGTCGAAATCGCGTATACACAAATATATGTCCACCCTCCGTCAATAATCCACGAGATTCAAAAATCGCATCTCCGACGGAAAAAAAAAAATATGTCAAAGACGATATTCTTCAATTGATTAATTATCAAACGGCAAATCTTAGCGAGACGCTTTATCTCGTGAAATTTTGTCGCGAGAGAGAGAGAGATAAGCGCTTCTCGCGATATAAGAAATCTCGTTCTCTCTCCGACGTCGCGAAGAAGAGACTCTCGATAATTAATCGAGAGGTTATCGAGAGGCGCGATTTATCGGGTCAAGATAGGTCGCCGAATCTTCTTCTTTAACGATATACTCGGGTCTCGACCTTTAGCATAATCTCCCGATATATATCAATTCCTACGAACTCGTAGATCACTCGGAGATATTTCACATTCGTCGTTATCGACTCCGGGAAGCGCGTATATATTTAAATTGGAAATCGACGCGACGACGCGACGTGTCGGGGAAGACACAATTTATTCAGAAACTTGTTTTTTTTTTTTTTTTTAGAATAATTACAATTTTTTTTGTCTTATCGAGATCGACCCGTTCGGGGGAAGGGGAGAGAAAGTAACAAACGACGCACTTCGAGGTGAGACAAACCAGAGAAGAGAAGAAGCGATCAAAGTCATTTCTCGTTGAATCCGAGATCGTCGAAGCGCGCTATATAAATCTGGCAGTTTATTGTCTGGCACAAAATCCTCATGTCCTATTTGCGTGTGTGTTTTTCTCCTCTCCTCGAGGTTATTCCTGTATAGTCGCGAGCAGGACGGACAGATTGAAATTGTTTGCGATTTTCTCGTACGATTATTGCGTACATCGCGTCGTCATATCGATACATGCGAAGGTCACGGGAGACGCGGCGGTTGCTGGCGAATCAGGTAAACTCCGATGGCCGACTGATCAGCCGAGAGGAGAGACGCGACGATAGACCCGACAGATTCAGGGAGGCGAGGAAACGCCGTCCGCACGGCTCTCGCAGCCGCACAGGTTGGTCCATCGGGAGGAAGAAGATCGGTGACGAGACGAGGAAAGAGGACGAGAGACGGAGCGTGTTTGGCACACGCACCGAAACCGTCGGCGAAGATCGTCCGCGGAGGCGGTTCCGTGAACCACCTACCTCTGGTGGGGAGATAGACACGAGAGATCTTCCTCCTTTCTCTTCTTCATTCTCTCCCTCTTCTCTTGCTTCTCTCGCCGTTTTTTCTTTACTCGCATCGTCCTCGTCGTCGTCATCGTCGTCGACCTTCCGCGCATCCTGAGCGCACGGTCCTGCGCCTTTGCGAAATGAATTTTTCTCGACGAAAAGCCGCAAAACGCGCGCCGTGCGAGTTTTCAAGTTTTTGTTAAATCGCACGAAGTTAGAGACCTCTGTCCGGTCTCGGTCTCTTTTGTTTTATTTCGTTTAAATTTTGATCACAATACGCTCTTGTGAAACTTGGAAAAATAAACTTAATGTCAAAAGAGATTTTATTAGCGTGTGCGGAATTCACTCAGATCGCCACAAGATAACACGCATCCGGTTTACGATATACTCGCGGATTATTCACGACGAGGCGTCAACTAATTACCGTTCGTTTGTTGTCACGCGAGTCGCACGCGTGAGAGGTCGTTGCAAAAGTAAAATGCTGGTTTATCAATCACGTTCACAAACAAGTGATTAATGTTCGCGCGTACCCGCCTTATGCGACTGGAAATTTTGCGTAAAATCCGATAATAAAGTTTTTTAGATGAAATATAAAAAATTATATAAATTGCATACGCCGCAGATCGATGCTACACCGTCAAAAAATTTGCTGCAGAAGTTTTTGTTGCAACGTGTCAAAACGTTTTGTCGATGAAAAAACCAGAAAAATTCAGCAAATTTTTTTCTATAGTAGCAAAACTTTTTTATATTGACCGACAGAAAAAAAGATATGATTTACTGCCAACCTCGCGCGATCGGAATGCGAAAATTAAAAAAGCGCACGCGACAAAGTGAGACGGCGCGAGATTCGCAAGGGAGAGAGGCAAGTATTCCAGTCTCTCATATCCCGAACAGACGTTTTCTTCGACCGTTCCGGCAAGCCTAATTATACAACGAATTTAATGAATGAATGAGCTAGCAAATACAGTGGCTCATACATGAGCATATATAAACCACGGTCAATGCCGTGTAGCGGCTTTTGTGAAAAGATCAAAGAGGGGAGAGAAGAACATCTCGCTCTCGCGCACTTTGCGCACGAAGAGAGATTTTATACCTCGCGTACAAAACCGGTGCGGCGTAAATACGCACGCGATTATATTCCGCGCGATCTTGCAATCAGCAGAGTTCGTTCGGAACACACGCGCTCTTCATCATCGACAGCGGACTTAGTTTTGCTCAACGACCGAATAATCTCCCGCGATCTGCGTCGCGATAAAAAATCTGCACAATTTTTGTGCAAATGAAATTTTATACGTGTATAAAAGCGGAGCCTAGATTTTCAATGAAAAGAGTAGTTTTCAGGGAAACTGTGTGTCGTGCCGGAACCTGAAGTTAGCACATTTTTTAATTATCGGATTTTTAATATTAAAAAAATGCGGAACTTTTTTTATTTGTAGTAGAAACTGTAGAAAAAAGTGTTACTATAGAACTATATCATTATTTTTTGTATTAATATAAATAAAACGTCGTGCTAACTTCACGGACACCTGGCTCGGCGTGCACGCTCGCGCAGTATGCGACCAATCGCTTGATGCGACGCGCAAATTTAGCCCGACGGGAACAATAATATTGATTTCACGAAGCCGGAATTTTGCTCTCGCCGGAATAAACATCCCGGCACTCGCGCACGTGGCGTCAATATGTGTCTTTCTGTTCTTTCGGTGTAACGTAAGCGAGAATTCGTTTCAGGGCCATTCTTCCAGGCGCGGCACAGTCTCTCGACTACGTTTTCTCTCGAGGAAATGTTACACACGCGCTTTGCGCAACATTTTGTGTCTTTATTTCGAGAGACGAGAATGAGGAAAGATTTTAATGCATCCTCTCCGCGAATAAATATATTTAAAATCACTCATTCTGCGGATATTTAATCTCCGAGAAAGCGACCGCGGAAAACAAATGCAATGTAGGATATTTTTATAATTTTAAATGCACAATATTTTTTTATGTTCGCACTTCGTTCGAAAGTCGTCCGCAATTTCTTCGCAGAGTTTTCAAATTTCATGAGAACGTAAAAATTGAGTATTTCGCGAAGATGAGATGAAACCAATTATCTCTTGAATTTTCGAATTTAATTCTAATTCGAATGTGTGTTGATTTTTTCACGTGTAAAATATTTGCGCGTGCAAGTTGGTCCGCAAGTTTGCGTATAAACTTTGTTTTCGAAAAAATGGACCTCGCGCGCTGGAGATATTTCGAACAAAAACGTAACGTCGCGTAAAAGCGAAAGCGTTTTTTATTGCATATAATGCGAATCTTGGTCCTTTTCGTTGGTCCATTTGTGTGAAATTTAATCGATGCACGAGAGATAAGAACAAAATACATGTCTCTTAAGACACTCGACTAATATATTGCTCGCTTGGCGCGTGATTGAACCGTGTTTCTTGACAATTCCGGCAATTCCTGCGGGCCGCACGGCGTGCCGTCGGGCACTTGAAAGGATCCCGAGGGCGCGGGATGGAGGCGGCCAAAGGCCGGGTACCCGACACATGTAAGCCCCCCGGGTGGCGAGCATCGCGACTCGCGCTTGGACCCCCAACGGAGACACGAGCTTCGACACATTCTGCGCCGTCATCATCGCGTTTCCGCAACATCATTGTCATAGTACGTGAGGCCGATAGGTACACGTGCGCGTGTCTGTCGTGCCGCCTCGTCTAAATTTCTTGAAAAAAAAAAAAAAAAAAAAAACAAAGTAATCTCGCGAGAATGCGAGAACTCTGAATTTTTTTTCGTCCGTACACAATATGTGAGAAATGACAATAAAAAATTACGTGAAGATAATTGTATGCACAATAAATAATTACACATTATTGATATATATATATATATTTTTTAACGATCTTATTTAACTTGTTATTTAACTTGCGAACCGCATCGCGAAGAATACGCGGTGTGTATATACGCTTTTCTTATCTGTCGAATCTTCGTTATGCTTAATTTCCACATTGTGCAACTCTCTCGGTCGACGTGCGTTGCTTTCCAATTAATAATTCCCTGCTAAAGGACGCTTTTGCTTGCGAAATCGTTTAATTGCAGTTTCTTGCCGCCGACTTGATTAATGGACTGAAACCTCGTTCCAAAGACACATTCGTTTAAATCGTGCTCGCGCGTATACGCAACAGAGATAATTCTTGCTGTGTGTGAGTTAATATCGATCCGTAAAAGTAACAGAAAGAGGACTCGATTTTTTTCCTCTTATCCGAGAAAAATAGAGAATTCAAATTGTTTCTGATGATCGTAACTTTATTAGCGCGCGATTAATTAAACGGTTTGTTGCACGCGTGATGATTTCATCTTTAAAAATTTTGTATGTAAAATGATTTTTTAAGTAACTTACGAGATTGCCTTTCGAGATTTTCGCGTTTCCTCGTCGCGTAAACGCGCGTTGTTAACATCGGCGAGCGCGTCCGATGGTCGCGAGAATCGCTCGTTGAGTGCAACATATATCCCGTCGGATGCAACCGGTCTTGACGCGCGGCGCGCACTCTCCTCCTCGTGACGTCATAATTGCAGCGGACCGGCGGACCAATCGACGATGAGGTTGCCGGCGATGAGAAAGAGATGACGAAACAAGAACGACGGGAAACAGCGGAAAGAAGAGAGACCGGAGGGAGAGATAGGTAGGTGGAGCGAGCGCGGGAACCTGATTGGTTCACCTCCCGGTGGATATCGTAGCCATGGAAACTCTCTTGTCAGCGAAGAGACTGACGAGAGCACCGAAATATAAATGGAATGACCGGCGATCCGACGCAACCGTGAAGAAGAAGGGAGGCATCTTAAGAAAGAGATGGAAGAGGATGATCTCGAGAACGAGGGAGAGAGAGAGAGAGAGAGAGAGGATGAGAGATATCGTAATATTATCATCCTCCGATTGTCGGTCAGCTAACGATGTTTTCGTGCCCGAACAATGCAACGATAGTGCAGAAAGATGCAGAACATTGTTGCGGATAATCTTCGGTGTTGTGATACATTTGACATTGACACGTTAGAAGATAAAGTATCGAAGAGAGAGGTATCGAAAAGAGAGGTATCGAAGAGAGAGGTATCGAACGAAAAGAACCCGCGATGCGCTTTAAAGAGATGATCGGCCATTTAAATGCCGAATGCGAAAGAGCAATTCAATTCGCGTTCTGCGTAAACTGTGTGTACGTAAATGTGTAAATAAATATGTGTAAATAAATGTGTAACCAAGTTCTGTTCAAATTGAAAAAAATCTCAATTTGTTAATTATATAAAAATTAAAACTTGCGATGTATTTCTCTTCATTAAGCGACGTTAAAAAAAAATGAAGTTAATTTTTCTGTCGGTCGTCGCAAGAGAGTCGTTTGCTGACGTACTGACAATGTAAGTGTCAAAAATATGTAACAAAGAGGCAAGAAGAAATATACGGCGACCTCGTGGGTGCCGCCTTATTTGGCCGCGTTCCTCGTCGCGTGTGCGCCGCTATCCGACGAGCACGACGATTCCGAAGACACACGCGGAGAGACGCAGCCTCCTCTCTCTCTCTCCTCCACGTCTCCCCTGTGCCTCACATCTCTACCTACGGCTTCGTCTTCCCCCCGGACGCGGCTTCCATCATCCGTCGCGTCGCTCTCTCCCTCCCCGATGCACGCGACCAAGACTCAACGGAGCAACAAGTGTTACCAGGCACGCTGCCTTCGCCCCGCCCCCTAAACCCGAGACGGCCGAGAACGCGATGTCAGGCCTCGTGGTGGAAATTGCCCCGAGGCGATACAACCACCTCACTCGAGCGCCGATCGCGCGACCAGCACCCACGACGAAATCCTCGGTCGTCTGTCAAACGGAACTCGGCGCGAGTTCCGCGCAAACCGGATTACATTATTTCTTCGACGTGCGCGCGCGCGCGCGTGCGCAGCTTCTTCGGGATTATAAACCGATTGTCACAGCTCGGAAAATTGTCGCTCGGTGCCGACACGTAAAATTTTTTTTTTTGCGAAAGACTCCGCGCGGCAAAGGACAAGTGAAGTTTCACATGGTCCCTCAACTGGGGGACTTGGTGCGAGTTTTCGATCGGGAACCGTCGCCTCGCTTTTTGCCAGAACGTTTTTTTCACGAAAAACGGAAGAATTCTGTAAACCCTACTTGAGAACATATTTCCCCACAGTGATCTTCCCACGACGATCTCGCGACGTGACAACGTTTGAGTGAAACTGTTGTTGTAACTAAAACAAAAAAACTTTGTACATATATAAATAAAACAGATAAACAAAAAAATTGTTAATTAAGAGCTCGAGGCGCAGCGCCGCTGACTTGTGTCGTTGACGAGAAGTGCGAAAATGTAAAAACGGGAAGAGATAAAGAGAAACACCGCGGAAGAGATCGATCGACGAAAAAAATTGAATCGCTGCGATTGTTGCGATTTTGTGCGAATTTACGACGAGAGAGACGTTGGAAATCGAAGCGCGAGAACCTTCGAGCGCGGAGAACACAAAGAAAGTCCAAAGAGATAAGACGGAGGAGAGTTGAGCGACGAGTAAAAAAGCAAAGTAACGTATATAGAACCGAGCGCGAGAACTTTTATATATATGCGCGACGTAAAGCGCGAGATAATGACGAGCAAAATTAATTAAACGTGACAACACAATTGCAAACAGATCGGCAACGTCGGTCGTCGTTGAAACAAAAAAAAAAAAGAAAAGAAAAGAAAAATTCCTTCCATCGAGAAAGTGACGCGCGCTCGCCACAATGATAAAGCGATAAGCGGCGATAGCGCGGCAATGACTAATTGATCGACGATTTTCTGTTCTTCCGAGACGAGAGATGAGCGACGTGGATTCCGCTTCGTGCGGCGCGCGATAAATCGACGATCGATTTTTTCCGAACTCTTTGCGGCTTACGCGGTCGTGCGACGAAAAGGGATGAAGATGAACGACGTCAAGCCAGAGAGCTCTAGCGCGTCGATCTCGCCGACATTGGGCGGAAACAACAACGGTAACAACAATAACAACAGCATCAACAACGACAACGGTAAGGTATCGGCCGCGGCCGCAGCGGTGACCGCCAATGGCGGCGAGGGAATCAGCGCCGCCGTCGCCAAAGTTCTTCAGGGATACGACTGGACTCTGGTACCTGTCGCTACCAAGTAAGCAACACGTGGTGGACTTGAGTTTTTTTTTAAATTTCTTTCTTTCTCTCTCTCTCTCTCTCTCTTAAAAAAATTCGAGTTTTTTCTCAACGATCAAATCAATAAACTTGAGCGAGGGAAATTGTCACGCATAAAAAACACAACGCAGGAGTTTGAATTTCGACGAAAAGAAGCGATTGAATCATCTAAAAAATTATCTTATTTTGCGTCTTTAATAGATCTTTTTACTTTCTGTATTTTGTTTAAAAAAGTAATACCGTTCTCAAGGCACGTCAGTTTTGTCAAATTTTTTTTTTTTTTTTTTTTTTTTCACTCCTCGACAGCTGTTTCTTTTGATGTTTTCGCACAGCGATTTAATCACCGCGAGTCGTATATTAGCGACGCGTTAACACACATACACATGTGGCTGCTGTTAAGTCTCGCGGGTTTAACTCGCGCGACGGTATACGCGGCTCAGAAAAAAAAAAAAAAGAAAAAAAATGTAGAAAAGAAAGAGAAGAAACGAAGAAGAAACGACGCAACGAAGTCGTCGGCTGAGGCGAGAAGAAGAGGGCGAGGAAGCGCAAGTGTGTCTGTGTGTGTGTGTGTGGCGCGCGGTCTTAAAAATACATAACGCTAACTCAATTATGACGCACTCGTTTCCCTGGCCTGGGAAACGCGTGTGTCTCGCGGAAAAATGTCCTCGGCCGCCAATTAACGCAAATTGCCTAATTAATGCCCGATCGCCGCGACCCGCGCTCACAAGCAACCCGGCTCGTCAATCGTGGGAAGCAAAGCTCAGGCTCTTAAAATAAAACGCCGATAACGCAATGGGGAAAAAAATTAACTAGACGCGCGATTGCGCTTTCGCGACGTTCGTCGGAGAAAAGTCATCAATGGAGTCATCCTTGATGCGTCACACGCGCGCGTCGGGAAAAATTTATTAGATCGCGACGGACTCGATAAAATCGTAAATTCGATACGCGACCTCGATTCGCGGAAAACTCGTGCGCGCCGCCGATCGACTCCGCCGTAATTGATCGACCGTCGATGTTGTATAACCGTCAGAATTTCTTTTCATACTTTTTTTTTTTTTTAGAAAAAGAATTTACAAGATAATTCGCTTTGTAAATGAACTCTCTGATTTGAAGCGACCATAATGTAAAATCTTTGAATCTCTTCCGGAGTCTCGAAACGACGCGACGAAACGATCGAGAAAGAGATCGGTCTCTTGTGCGTAATCATTTCGTACGAAAAAAAATTTTCGAAAGATTGTATTGAAGCGCGCTCTCGAGACGGGAATATCACGATATATCGCTTATCGCTAACCCTCAATTATACGAGGTTATCGCGAGGTAGCTGCAGGGTGTGCAATGTTTAAACCCGGTCTGATAGGGAGCTCGATATAAAATCGACCGCGGATCTTCCCATGAGATTCCGTGAGAGAGTAAAACACACGCATATATACGTCTGGTAAAAGCTGCGCAATTCGCGCTTTTTTTTTGCGCAACCATCGCGAGAAAATGAATTTATTTAAATGAGAGAAAAACAAAGCGAACTGATAATTAAGTTGCACAAGTAAATATACGCGTTATTAAATTTTCTTGTGTGCCTTTTGACTTATTCCTGCGTGACAAATCGATCAACGATCGATCATTGAGAGAACGAGCGATTATTATTTTTCCGTCGCACCGATAGCGCTCGCTCATTCGAGCCATTTTACACGTCGCCATTTTACGCCTTGTGTCGCGAACACAAAGTCGCGCAAAGTTTTTTTTTTTTTTTTTTTGCATGCATCCAGGTAAAACGCGCGCGCGCGCGTTACGCCGCGACTCGCGTCGAGGAGCGCCGTGAAAACCCTCGTTAGTGAGCCCACGCTAATTACCAACGGCTCCGCGCGGGTTTACACACGGATTTAACGCCCCTCTCATTTCAAAGAGGCCGAAATACGCGCGGGAGGGACCCGCTTTCTCGAATCCCTCCCCGAGAAACGCGCGCGCCCGGGAGAGGTCCTTTTCACCCGCGTTACGCGTATCGGACACGCTCATATCCTCCCCATGATGAGAATCGAACTCGCTCGTAGATCCGATTACACATGTTACACACACACGGGACACGAGAACTACAGCTGTAAAACAACCCGAAGCCGCTAAAACTCGACTATGTTATAGCCGGAATTTTCCAGAATAATTTTTCTTTATCTTTCCGCGTGATATAATCGCCGACGCGCAATATATTGTCTCGCACATTCCGACGCTTCTCGATTTTTAAGTACTTCGAGATTTTTGATTCTCATTTGTCCGACGATATATTTTTGATAAAAAAAGAATAAAAAAAACGATCTCCGTGTGCCGTATGGCTGGAGGGACGTTCCTGGCTCGAGGGACCGCCGCGCGCGCTTACTCCTTGAAGAATCCTCGATTAAGGGCAAAAAGAAAAACAGGGCCAAAGCCAGGATATTATCTTCTCCGACGCGATAATCACGTCAGTCACGTCGATTCTACGGCTCCGGACGGGCGAAAAGTTTTATGAAGTCATCTTCTCGGAAAGAAAGGGATACGTCCATTCCTACCCGTCACACGTCGGCAGCCACGGTGTTATTTTAAGGCCGGTTTCAAACGCTCTCTCCGCGCGCGCTTCTCTCGCCAGGATGACCCGCCAGGGTAGCCCGCGTGGCAAAACCCGATACGGGATACATGCACGTGTGTATATGTATGTATATATATATATATACGTAGCCGTCGCCTCTGGTTATTTTCTTCTGCAAGTCACTAGATTATCCCGCCAGAATAGTCGACGGGATAAAGAGAGAGAGAGAAGAGAAAAGAGAGAATCCTTCTCTTCCGCTCTGCCACAAATTTCGCTTTTAATTTTACCGAAAAGCTTGTCATTGCACATAGACGTCATTCTCTTCTCAAATTTTCAAACAGTAGTACACTTTTTTTTGTAAAAACTCAATAAGTAAATGTTTTACTTCGGCAAAGCTGAAGTATTAAAGAAAATGATTTGAAATGTTTTCTTTGCGCAAATCTGTGGTGATGAGGTGCTGTTTCCAATGAGGATAAATGTCTTCGAATTGCAGGGGCTCCGGTGACAAAAGAGCGGCCCACGTCAAGAGACCTATGAACGCGTTCATGGTGTGGGCTCAGGCTGCGAGGCGAAAACTGGCCGATCAGTATCCGCAGCTTCACAACGCCGAGCTGTCGAAAACACTGGGAAAATTGTGGCGGTGAGTGCGCGGGTTGAGCTTTTGTGAAACAATATTTTTTAACCCCACCAGAGTCGCACACGAACAGATATAAATTTATATAATTGCGTATTTATGTAAAAAAAAAAAAAAAAAACAGATCATATTTAGATCTGAGTTTTTTTTCGGTCGCTGTGGAATCCGCGCACTCGGTGGGAATAAAACGCGCAAGTGCCGACAAATAACATCCAGCGGTTTGCCGTCCGTTCCTCTCTTAGCGGAAAGACACTGTGTTTCGATAAAATTAATCGACACCACGTGTCTTCAATCGGATGCCCTCTGCGTTCTCCCCGATCTGATAAGCTCGATTCTCTCACAGATGCGAGCGCTCGGTGTGCCAGCAGGCGGTGGCCAGCCATGCGAGGGAATCGCGCTCGCTGATCTTCGCCGGGAGCTTCGTTCGAAGAAAATCGGAATATCGCGAGTTGCAATTCTCGCGAAATCTGTTGTTAATGATCACGTCTCAGCTGTCGCGTTGATTCGACGGCGTCGCTTTTATTTTAGCGACTATCGGCCTCAAGTTCACTCCTGAATTTCGCAAATAGAAACAATCCATCAACGTTCTTGCGATTGTTTGTTTGTTTTTTTTTTTTTTTATATCATCAGAATGCGTTTATTCCGTGATATTTTTTGCAACACACACGTGACCTTAGAAACCGCTCGAAACTGATGCGACGCTTCGCGTTACGATTTCCGCGACCACTTGTACTCGTACATGTAATCCGTTCTATTTTTAACCGAAAACGAATTCGCGAATACTTGGAGATTTTTTTTTTTTTTTCCACTTCTCGAGGCAACGTCACGTATATCGAGCACACACTCGTGCACCACGTGGCGCCTAGGCTCTGCACGTGGTACAAGTGTTCCTGCTTCTCCTCGAGACCCCGTCAACTCGGGGGTCGCACATGTAACAGAGCGGAGAAACACATACTTGGCGTGACGTCCTCGGCGCGGTCCTCTTTTACAACCAAGATATACGATCCCTCTTAACGCTCGTGTGTGTGTGTGTGTGTGTGTGGCGATGTTAAAATTTATATACACACTCACTCAAAATCTTTCATTCTTCAAAGCAAATTAGAAACGTTTTGTTTTCCTTATCGTCGCGTGGAAAAAATTGAGAGAGGAATTCGAAAGACGGAGATGAGACGCGCTTAAAAAAAATATTGCATTGTTAAATCATAAATATTAAAAAAAAAAAAAATACGTCGTGTATTTATCGAGAGATAAATTACCGATCCTCGCGCGCACTTGCGAAACTGACGTCTCGAAAAGTCACGACGACGCGCGGGAGGAGTGAAAGTTCGCGATTTTCACCACACCCCTTGACCAACGCGCGGACCTACCTCCGCGCGTACATATAAACTCGTGGACGCGATTTTATTTCCTGGTTCGGACTAACGAGATGCCCCAGTGGGCCATATATATAAACGATCGTCAGAAGACGCGCCGACAAGGACCCCCGTTGCGAATCATTTAATAATACCGGCCGCGATCGCGATCGCTCGCCAAAGATCGACGATCGATATGATCCCACGGACGATTGTCACGGCGGATTGTTTCGCCGTGAAAGATAAAACGGTGCGCATCCGAACGCGAACGAAGAGATCGAATTGATTCTTTCCTAACACCGTTTTCTCTCTCTCTCTCTCTTTCTTTCTCTCCCAAGAGGAGTCATTAGTGACCCATCGGTCTACAATGCGCGTTTAACAGACTTTAAACAACTTTCGTCGCGACTCTCCGATTCGAGTCTCTACGTGTGTTTGTGTGGAAGATAAAAAAAAAAAAAAAAAAAAAAAAAAAAAAAATATTCATCTCCGATAAGAAATCAGAAAAATTTTTTCGAGCGAGTCGAGCGAGGAACGCCCGAATCGTCCTTGTGATTCGTATGGTTGTTGGCCTTTGTAACTCTTAAAACCTAATTATTTAACACCTTTCGGTATGGACCTAGTAATCAATTAGCACTTGAGTTTCGAGCATGAGAGATATTTCTCGTGGGCCACCGCCAAGGCTACTTGTAATACGTGCGAATGAAGTGATCAAATGGTTTTCGAGCTCATCTTTTTCTCTCTCTCTCTCTCTCTCTCTCTCTCGTTGTACGTGCGAGACATCGAATTTACGCGATTGTCCGATGATTGAGAGACATCGCCGCGCCGCTTTGACATTCTGGCTGAGATCCGCCTTCGCGCAACAACAAATGATATACAAAACGATACAGTCATCTTGGATAATGAACACAATGTTGCGCTACATGAGGTGGGGTTACTTGTCGATTAAACGCGATAAAACGCGAAGTTCGCGAGACCGCGAAGATTGATCGATTGCGCGCGATGTTGAAGAAACCGGAGGAAATATCGTTACAATTACGTTTCTGTGTTTGCGCGATGTGTTAGACGCGCACGCACAAATTGCAATATAGAAACGAGAGGATTCGTAAGACGAAAACAAGCGGGGCTGCCTCCCCGTTTTTTCAAACAAAGTTTGATCGCGCCCGAGTCGATCCCTCCATCGAATTCTCGTGCACTTCGACGCCGATTTGTCTCACACCAATTCCGATAAGAAAGCCAGGTGCCAGGTGACTGGAAATAAATCTTTCTCTCGCGTTCTCGCTCGCTCTCTCTCTCTCTCTCTCTTTCTTTCTTGTAACGCCGTCTCGGAGAAACGTATCGCCATTTGGATACTCCAAACGCAATGTGTTTGTCGACAAAAGGAAAACAGATATCCCCCTTGGTTCATCCTTGGCGCGTGCTCGCAGCTGCCGGCCGGTTCCTGTCGTAGATAAAAGGGGGGCCCCCGGGGACCACAATAGGCGCCTTGTGTCCGTCAGGTGAATTTTTCCGGACCTGCCCTTTCGCTCCCCGAGCCCTGCAAATAGCTCGTGACGCGGAACAGGTAAATCTCTGGTCTTATCTCCCGGAAGGAACGAAATCTCTCCTCTCTCCTCCGCCGTTCTTTCCCTCCTCGACCGTTTCTCTTCTATCAGAACTCCGCGTTATCAACTCCGGAGTGTCAATTACCAGTTTTCGAATCGTCAGTTGGTTGTTTTTCTTTAATTCTTCCGTTCTTTGTGATTTTTGAAGTAATTTTTATGGTGTTTCTTTTTTTTCTCATCCCCGGGATCTCGTTTTGCTTTTGACGTTCGATTTGTCGAATCTCGAGATACCGGCAAGAGGATCTTAAATAATTGACCCGATCCTGTATTGCGTCTGGCGAAGAGGAAAAAGAGAGAGGGCTGCGACTGTGCTCCGCTATCGTCGACACCCGCTGGCGAAAAAAAGCTGCTGGCAAAAGTCCATTGACCAGATGGATTTTCTCTTTCTGTCCCTCCTCTTCCGCTTCGTCGCACAGTTTCGTCCGTTCTCTTTTTCTTTCTGGTCGGTGATAAAGCCGACCGAGTTCAGCTTGGGATACGCGTCTTGTCGACATTTGTCGACTCGCTGTCGAGAGCTTAAAGTTGTCGTGGGATTTAAATCCCGAGCTTGTGCGAACGCACTTTGGATGACGTGTCAGGTTCGAATAAAAAAAACTAAATTTGTTTCGCGAAATGTGAACACAAATTCGAGAAATGCGAATCGACGCTCGCGAAGAGAGACGACGGTAATTGAAATAATCGTCGCTCGGAAGAGCGCGACGGTATAAGATCTCTTCTTGCACGTTCTCCACATTACACCGGAAAACCTTATCGACCGCGAAGTTTACGAGCTCAGTGGGAATATAAACACAGAGCATTAAGGACCCATGACCGGGCACCATGAGCGTATCGAGCCACCGCGCTGAGTCGGCACGTCGACGTTGGCACCGCGCGCCCTCGAGCGCACGAACACGTTCGAGAAACATTAACCAGATCCCCTATTTCAACTCTTCGAGAGCACATCGTGACGCTCGTTTCGAAGCGCTCTTTTGATGGGGCCAACGAGAAAGAAAGAGAGAGAGAGAGAGAAACGTCGCGAGCTCGGCGCGAGAATGTGAATCACGTCGTACCGACGACAGATTTCGTGGCTGAGAGTTTAAAAATCTCGCTCTCTGCTCTGTATTCGAAAATTTATATCACGTCACTCAAAAACGTTCTCTTGCGCGAGAAGACGAACCGACGGAGTTTGGAATATCGTTTCGGGTTTATAAGGCGCGATAAGAAATATATATATATACATTTTTTTTTAATTATCGTTTTTATGCACGTTTCTCGATCGTAGACTTCTGTCCGATAACGACAAGAAGCCCTTCATCGAGGAGGCCGATCGTCTGCGCGTCATTCACAAACGCGAACATCCCGACTACAAGTACCAACCAAGACGTCGGAAACAGAACGGACCGTCTTCCGGTCGCGAGAACTCGCCCTCGCGGAATCAGAGCAACGTGACGTTCAGCGTTTCCAGATCCTTGAAGCAGGAGGACATGAGCCCACGGGGTGTTCAAGGACCCAATTCGCCGCAGAGTGGCGTGAGCTCGTCGCCACCCACGACGCCTAGTCAGGGTCTGTCTCCGCCGACGCCCCCCACGACGCCCAGAGGACAACATTACGTTAATCAGGTACTTAATTTACGCCCACGTGTGATTGTTCATCGAATTTTGCGTTTTTGCGATGCGTGAAATGTGTTCGTTGAAGTTGTATAAAAAAAATTTGCGATCGCGCGAAATTGACGCGAAACACAAATTTGTACGATAAAACGCTTGGCCGGCACACAGACCAACCAGCTCCCGCCGAACAACAGCGTGTACTATCAGGAGTTGGTCAGCGGCTCGAGCGAGTCTCCGCACCAGCAGCCGCCGGTCGATCTCCGATACGTCGAGGTCGGAGACGGCCTCGCCAGCGAGGAGAACCAGTTGAACGGTCTCGGTACTTTGGGCGGTCTGAACATCCCGCTGAATTTTCAAGAGTGCGAGGTCGAGAGCAACGAGCTCGACCAATACCTTCCACCCCAGAACGCGCCGCTACATCAGTATCCACCCGTGCAAGTCACCACTGCCTCGCAGTGGTTGCTCAACAGGTAAGGAATCGCAATATCAAACGAGAGAATGCAATTCCCTGAGACTCTCTTCTTCTTTAAAATTGTCAAAAAATCAGAGAAAAAAAATCCGAAGTTGGAAAATTGTTAGTTTTTCCAAATGTTTTATCAAACACGAATTGCGGACTGTTGTCTCCGTCGTTGTTTTAATCGACAGACGAAGTAAACTAATATAAATCGACCGGAAATTAAATTTTGTAAGTTGCCTTCACGCCGGGGTGGGGGGTGCATTTTGTTTTCGTCACAGATACGAGGACGAGCTCGAGAGGCCGATCAAACGCCACTGTTCGGAGCAAACGATCGGAGCGGAGGTGTCCTCGTGGGAGGACAGGACGCAGGAAATGGTCAGATACCACGAGCTGCAGCCTCCCCTTCCCCCGGTCCAGTACATATCCACTCACAACGCCCATCACTCGCACGCAGCCACGCAGATGGGCCATCCGCACGTGTCCACGCCGTACGCGCAATACGCGCATCGCTACGTACCCGGTATCGAGACGTGGCCGAATTACATGTAAAAAAAAACCAAAGCGAGATAAAACGATCGAAACGTTTTCAATTCTGAAAAGCGCGGAGCGTTCGTTCGCGAAAATTCGATTCGCGTGTGTAAACTCGCGTCTCTCCGCGAGTTGTCGCGCAAGATAAGAACATTCTCCGTTTTACGTCAATCCGATCGAGACGAAGAAAACAAATTTGTGATTTCCGGAGTAATTTCTCTCCGCAACGCGTTGAACTTCAGCGGCGTTTTTTGGGCGCGTAGTAGCTCCAAAAAAAAAAAATAGCCAAATACGACGTAATTAATTAAAAAAATAAACCTTACCAATAAGTGACGTGTGATAAAGTTTTGTAACAAAAAACTAGAGTAAGATACGTTTAAGACATCTTCGGCCGAGTTCGCAGAATGTCGTTTCTCTTAGTCGGGAAGATTGAAAGTGACATTCTCTCCCTGATATTCTTTCAATATACAAACTTTTGCAGAATGTAAATAACATTCTGCGTGTAACTTCGAACACGTTCTATCGACAACGTCGCGGCCCGAAGTCGGCAAACCTTATCGCTCGAGTTTCGCATAAATTTCGAGTGCGATTATCAGCGAACATCAGTAATCCCGCCTTGAACTTTAATAACCGGTAAAACATGCTGCAATGCGAATAGAAATTTCGTTTGCATCAGAAATCGCGCGAAAAATTGCGTGACACAATATCTAATACAATTATATTACAAATAATTAAGTGAATAAACAAAAATGTATAAATTTAGGAGAGCATTAAATTTTTTTTCTCGTCAGACGTAAAATGAAAGTGAAGTTGCCGTAACGCACACAACGCTTTTGCGAGATATATGTTAATAAACAATTTCTTTACTTCGCATAATTTATTAGCGTAATTATTAACACGCGATATATGACTTAACAATAATAATATTTGCATTGCGTGCGTTACTTTTTTACTGGACGAAGAAGCGCGAGACGGAGATTGGCTTATTCTTTTGACTTGAGAGACTACCAACGTGGACGAGGCGCGGCCACGATACACTCACCATGACATCATTCCATGACAGCCGGCCATTCCAAAGCGCAGAATTTCAGGCCAAACAAACAGGCCGCTCGATATATATATATATATATATGTATATATGTATATACGTATATATATATATATATATGTATATACGGTGCCCAACAGCGCGCTTTTCGAATGTAATAATATATATATATGTACGCGCGAGGAACGCTATAAACCGTGACGTTCGCGTACGTCTCGTTCAAATAAACGGCTGAAACACGATCGACGATAATAACAAACGTATATACACGCGTTCCGTCTAAAGTATTTCAGGATTCGTCCGAAATTCACGGACGAATCGCGCGCGGTTAAATTTATCGAAACAATGAGATAAAAGATTCTTTCGAATAAAAATAATTAAAAAAAGTAGACATTTAAAAATAATTTCTGATATTTGTTCAATTTTTAATCGCGAGTGTTGGCGCCCGAGATTACCGAGATGTATCGATAGACCTGATTGGCCTGATGTCGAGCGCGCAGCTAATGTAGATGATCTTAGCACATATTAGAACATATGTAGATTATACGTATGTTATATATATATATATATATATATATAGAGAGAGAGAGAGAGAGAGATTATATTAACACTTATATGTACACTAGTTATGACAGCCGCGCGTGCACGCGCGTGCGCGCTTTTGTACTTAGATATTTATTCAACGCATTACACAAAGATCGATAGAAAAACAAAAGACGTAGATATTACCTGGCGTAGTTTGAACGTCGAAAGACGAGCGTTAAATCATAATTTATATAAGTGCGATGTGTACGCTGATCTGTAGAAAATAAAAAACAACATAAGAGACACTAAGAAAGACTCGAATTTTCATCTCACTCGATCCTTGCTCTCCTCATTTTCCGACGAAAATTGTATTTAATTTATTTCTTGTGCGCAAAACTTGTGCATTATTGAATTTTGACCAATTTGAAAATTTTATGAAAAATTCGCGCGAAAACAAACGACGTCCAAGTGATTTTTTTTTTTTTTTTTTTTAAACACTCAGGATGGCGAGGAACCGGCGACAATGTGATTCGGCAAGGAGGTCGACAAGAGAAAGGCGAATCTTATCTCGCCCTCTTGAATGATATTTGCAACAGTTTCACACACATACACACACACACACACACAGTATAGCGAAATAGTACGCTAGGAGACTAGGTCACACGCGGGTAACAAACGCGCCTCAAATATTTGCCTAGCCCTTTACTTCCCTTTTTTAATGGCCCGAAAACTGCGAGAATGGACTTCTCTCTGGGTCGGCGTCGAGCAAACAGGGGGCTTATCGAAATCTAACTACGACAAGAGACGTGGGAATGTCGCGAGTTTTATGTCACTTATCCGCGTATCCTACGAGATTAAAAGCAGAGGAAGCGCGCACGTGTACACTTTCGACGTGTGAACGCGACGGTACGTCACTCTGTTCAAATTTTTGCGGTCACGTTTCTTTCACAGAGTTTGATAACATTATTTAAGTAAATTGCAAAATGTAATCGCACGTTCTAATTTATATTACTTTTTTTTTATTTAAAACACGTTGTCGTTTCTCGCGTCTGTATTTAAACGCAACTAAATAAGATGAAGATCTCGTTAAGAAAAAATCGCGACAATCGTTCACGATACACTTTGAATTAGATCAAGTCTCTACAAATTTTTTTTTTTTCTGAAGACCGACTTGACGAGAGTCAGCCCTTCCGTCTGATTTTTTTTTTTTTTTTTTTTTCACATAGTTGTCAGTCAGCGAGATCTCGATAAAAAGATTCACTGACGAAAACAAGTGACGGAAATCGTGCCTGGACCCTCTTGACCTCTTGACACAACTTGGGACGACTTTGTGAAAAAGGATAAAGAGAGAGAGAGAGAGAGAGAACGGAAAACAATCGTGACGCAAACGCGACAGTGCCGGTCATTGAAGCGCGAGTGTCGAGAAGAACCCGATCATTTAATCTTTATCTATTTTAATTTCGTCACATGTAAATGTATTCGATTTACTGGAAAGCGGCTGTGCCTCAACATCAAACGACTTCCGGATATCGGTTCTCGGAACTTGAGAAATTCTCGCTCTTATCTCGATCGTGCAACTTTATCTTTCTCTCTTTTTTTTCTCTTATTTTTCTCCTTTCATGTTATTTTTTTAATGTAATAAAAAAAAAAAAAAAACAACACAGCTCAACAAGTCATAGGTTTGCAATAAAAAAATTGTGCTAATAAAGAAAAAAGGGTTAACAGTTTTTTGACGTACGTCATAAAAAGAGTGTTTTTCCCTTCTGTGCGGGATCCCGCTTTGACAGTGCGTTGACACTTCGTGTTCGATAAACAAATGTTTGAGCAGGCACGACAGACGAATCGATAAAATTTTCGACAGTTCGGGCATTCAGCGGCACGCAGAATAAAGAGTTGTATACCTTTACAGCTGTTCAGATTGCGCCGCGCGTTATCGGAAATCGCTCGTGTATATTATCCTTATTATCCATTCATCGAGATCTCGGCACGCGTGGGCCATTGTGACACCGACACCGAAATTTCGGGGCGACCGAGTATATTTTCGTCGAAATTTCTGCGAAATTATAAAAAAATGTGTGTGTTACGCAAGGATTCGATTTTAATTATTATTATTCATACGAATATTCAATCGCCGTCGTGTTTGCGCGATTTACGCGACTTCAATTAAAATTCCGATGTTTTGAAAAAAAAAAATAGATTTACACAATGACGAAGAGACTTAGGACTTAGGTTTCGATGACGAATATATGTTTGTGTATATATATATATATACATATATATGCGCACATAAAAGATAAGAAAGAATATATATATCGAGGAGCTTATCGGCTGACAAGCGAAGATAGCTCCAATTAGCGCGGCAATTAGGCCGTTTTAAGAATCCACCACGTCGCGCGCGCAGATAAGTCTGTTTATTTCGTTCTCTACTTTTTTTTTTTTTTTNTTTTTTTTTTTTTTTTGCATATTCACGCTCAAAGTTATCAATTATAAATTCGCTGCAAACGAAAAAAAAAAAAATAAAAAAAATCGCGCGCTTTCTTCCGGTTTCGCTGAGATTCCGGCACGTCTCTCTCTCTTCCTTTGTCTCTCGTTGTTTCTTCAGAGGAAGAGTCAAATCTAATCGACGATCGTTCTCTCGGTACACACACCGAGCGGATCCGCCACGTGTGAAACTAGACGGGATCGCATACCCATAGAGAGAAAGAAAGAGAGAGAGAGAGCGCGAAGGGCTTTCGCTCAATAGCAAGTCAAATACGAGTAGCGCTTTATCGCCTTACGTTACCATGGTAATTACCGCGGTATCGATATCGATAAACCGCGCACCTAGGTACATAACGGAGGTGACATGCCGATACATAAGTTTATCAAATAAGGACCAAAGGGACTGTGGCGCGTCCGAGAATTTTAAACCGCGCTGCATGGGGGAGAGACTTTCCCGCGCGCGCACGGACCATCTATAAGTCAATTTCAACCGACGTGATACTTCTTTTCGATGCAGACTATTTTTTATCTCCTCACGCGTCAGTTTGATTTGCAAAGCGACTAGATTGAAAAATCGAATTAATAAAATAAAAGACGAATTAATTAAATTCTACTAATTAAATAGAAGACGAGGATAATTTGTGAGGTAGTTGGTAATTAAGTACTTAGTAGCGAGAGATAGATTTAAGTTTTGTGATGAGAAATTGTAACCTCCTCCTACGAGGAATTAATAAAAAAATTTTGTCTAATCTAATCTACTGTTTAATTAAGACTTAATAAAGCCTCTAACAATCTTTTGTGTTATATTAAATACTAGTGATACTTCGTTCGATTATTCTCTCTCTGGTTTTGCGTATTTACTCCTCGCATCGTCATATCGCGCGTAAGGACGCGTATGTGCGTATTTTAACCGCCATCGCTCGCGTTCCCGTTTCGACGAAATTGAAATATTCTTCTTCGTCCCTTGGCAGCCGATATCGTTCCCCTTTACCCGCGCACCTCCCGTCCGCACGCGGCACATCTTAATTGCCAGCGGAGAGATAATTGGCATTTGGCAGCGAGTGATCCGCGATTACGATGGCGGCGGTAGTCTCTTCTTCTCGGAAAGAAGTTCTCGTTTCTGTTTGTACGTTTTATAGGTCTTGAATTTAACTGCAAGCGGCGGCGGCGGCGTCGCCGGTCGTCTTCTTCACCCAACGCCGATGGTAGATACGAAGAGACGCCGTCTGAAAGACGAAGAAGAAGGAGGAAGAGGAGGAGGAGGAGGAGGAGGAACGGCGTCCCTCCTTCTCGGTCTCACCCGTTCGCTTCTTTTTTTTTTTTTTTTTTTCCACCATTTTTCTGCACGCGGACGGTTTTCTCTCTACGGCACTTACTGACGTCGATGATGCATTAACGTAATTGCGTCTTGCGTGTGTGCCGCACGCGAGAAGATAAGAATTCCGCCGAAAGCCCGCCCTTACGATCGCGGTTCGCTTGAAAATTCACGCCCTTCAGCAAGCAATTCGTAAAACTGAAGATACATCGTTTTCTCACAATTGGATCCAATCTACCCCGCACAAGATTGCATTGTTATTTAATTTTTTTATTTAACTTCGCGTGAAATAATTTAGATTTGTTTCAAAAAGTTTCTACGCGGAAAATTTTGCTATTCTACGGCCAGCAAGAAAAATTGGCCGAGTCTACTGAATTTCTGAGTTTGTCAACAAAACGTTTTGTTGGCGAAACAAAAAAGTCAATGGTTTTTTCCGTACGCCAATATCGGAATTTTTAACGAAAGTTGCGCTTCTGATCCGAAAGTTGCTCGTAACGGGTAAGAAAAATGATTAACGACCGCGACGTCACCCAAGGTGTGGAGGATAAGAGGAAGAGAAGTGAGAGGAGAGAGAGAGAGAGAGAGAGAGAGAGAGCCGAGGCCTTCTGCACTGTCTCAAGTACTCTCCTCGTGAGTGACTCTCGACTGGTATGGCTGACAAAGAGCGAGTATCTTGCAGTATCGAGGTACTAGAGCCATCGTGTGTGCACGAACGTATCGCGAGTACCGGCGGCTTAGCAAAGTTCGTATAAATATATTCGCGTTATCGCCGTACGTTTTTTTTTAATATCTCGAACAAACTCGCCGAGAAAAAATCGACTCATCGATCGATGTGATCGGATATGACGTTAAACAAAGTCAAAAATTTAAATGAAAAATTAAACAAACACAGACGATATTTTTGTATTGCGTATGACGATGTAAAAATATTGTGCAACATATCGGTAATTAATTATATCGATTATCGATTAAAATAATTAATTTTTTTCAAACTGAAAAGAAGTAGAAACGTCGTCAATAATTTCGCGGCTGTATTTGTCAGAATTTTTAACTCTCTGTTGTTAACGAACAACTTCGACGAATCGTTAGGAGCCTTTACGCGCAGCAGGTACGTCTCACTTCGGGTCCGGGTTTTGTGAGAAGTGTGTTTGAAATTCGATACCGACACGTGGCACGCCGCCGATTCGTCTCGAGTCCTTGTAATCGGGTCCCATGAATTTATATTATATCCGTTCGGTCGCGTATCTTTGTAAATCACGCGTGTATTGACGCGTGTGTAAACAAATCTCGAACCGAGAGAAAAGCCGTTCGTTTTTCCACGCTGGTAAAACAATGTGGAATGCGACGTTTATAAATAAAATCGCGCCACATCGAAGACTTTTTACTTTCGATGTCCTACAAGAGGACGTAATCTGTCGTTTGTCCTCGTGGCGTTTCTTTTTCAAATCGCGTGGATAAAAACGCGAACACTCGATTTTCTCGCCAACGTTGCGTTCGAGCGAGAAAAGAGAGCTTTTATCGGATGTTGCGATGAAAAATTGCCCTGATAACGTACCGACACAATAAACCGGCTCCCGCTCCTACCCCCTCCCTCCCTCCACTCGAATCGCTCAGTGCCGACTGAGACTAATTGCGGCTCCGATTACAATGTGTCCTCGGCTATTATTATAATTTATAACTCTGTATTGTTGTTGTGTGTTGCGGTTATCGGCAACGTTTGACGCGCATGCCTCTCCGTCGAAGCCAACGAACGAAACCTGGTTCCAAGAATTGAAAAACTCTCGATCGATCTCGATCGATCGATCGATCATTTGTGAAAGTTGTTTATTGAAATTTATCGGCGGAAAACCGCGTTATATATATTGGTTTCAAAAACAATCGTTATCTCTAAAACAATTGTGTCAGAGCCACGCCAGATTTACGAGCGTCAAAGCGCGATTCCACACCGTCTTAAATTTCTAAATAACTTTGAATAGCTCGCGCGTTGCAATCGCTAATCTGTTTTTTTTTTTTTAACATTAAGCAAACAAATAGAATTTGCGTATATATCTGTGTGTACGTAGATACAAATAAGAAGCAAAATAAATTACATCTTACATTACAGCAACGATAAAAATTGTCGGTCACTGACCCTCTCCCGGAGTGGGCCACACGAAGTGTTACTTCACCGAACAGAATCTTTAACGAGAATTGAGAAATAAATTGAAAAAAAAAAAAAATCAAATTTATACGAGCTTTCCGACCTGATTGCATGACAAATCGGCGCAATCACGCCGAGACGATTTTCTCGTCTGAAAGATCGCGGCGTTATCTCGCTCGCGAGCAAAATCGAGAGATGGATATCTGTTAGACCCGAGCGCGGCCTTTTCAAAGGTCGCGAGCTTTCCTTATTTCCATTTCGCGAGGGGAACAAAAAAAATCGAGAAATTATCATCGTCGCATTGTCTGCGAGCGTGATAAAGAGGTCTTTCGGGGTCATGTTGCAAGAGCACGATGCTGAAACGTACATTGCGGCGTTGCCGAACGTGACGGCGGTCATCCTGAATTACAAAAGAGGGAGAAGAAATAATTCGCGCGAATAGTTTTTTTTTTTCTTCCTACTTTTGCTAATTGCGCGAGATACACGAAAACGTATCGATAAATCCAAACACACAGTCGATAAATCGTGAAATTTCCATTGCGCGATCGCGCGCGTTCTCTCCTTCCGCGTTCGCCCCATCGAGAGTATCCGCCGACTATATACGAGCTGTCATAAATTTATTACCCGCCTCGGCCACCCGCCTCGGGTCCGCAAAGCTTCTCTCGCGAGGGAGGACGAAGGCGAGAGCGTAGCCTCCAAGCGGGACTTTTTGCTCGGTACACATGTGGTCGGCTAGCGCAGCGATTCGGACCTGATAAAAGCTCGGGTCCGAGAGATGATGACGGCCGAGAAAGAGAGACGGAAAGAGATCGTCGGGGAGGAGAAAGAGAGTCTCGGGGAGAGACCTCGCTGCCCGCTAACTTGAGCGAATCGCATGTGCGATGGTGCGCACATCCGCGAGTAGAGAGACGAGAGCGCGAAAGAGAGAGAGAGAGAGAGAGAAACGCGTGCGTGCGTGCGTGCGTGCGTGCGTGTGCCGTGCATTATGCACGTGCACCGCTCACTCGCTGGTCAGCGATGGCGGCCAGCAAAAAGAGCTCTCTGCTACGGCCAGTGTGAGAATGAACTCGGTTATCGGTTATTACGCGCGACGAAGAGCGCGATGCAATTCATTAATCCCGTTCGCGGTCCCACGTCGAGGTGGACTCGAGTGATTTACGAGCAAATATATTTTATGTTTATCTTTTCATTAAGTTTAATTGTTTTCCCAATATCTCTCTATCGGCACAAGGTGTATCGAAGCGCGAGAATCTTTTTTTTTTTTCGTACTTGGATTTTCGTTCGCAGATCGCGGATTGATATTGAATTTTAATCGCGGTCCGCAATACATTTGAAATCTTTCTTTTCTGTGGGGTGGAAAACTGATCGAGAATTGAACAAAAAAAAATTAAAAAAAAAAAATAAATAAAATAAATTATTTACATCCCTTCGCACTCTTACGTGCGTTCCGAATGTCAAAGTAACGTTTCTCAGCGATCATGCGAGTGAGCGAGCGAGTCACAAGTGGTTGGCTCTCGCACGAACAAGGATTTACGAGTTTTCGAGAAAATCATGCCCGTGACAGGTTTACGATATCGCTCGAAACTCTTTGCGACGACGCTCGTAAAAGTCGTCGTCTCGCTTTCGCCGCGTCGATATGAGAATTTTCGAGCTAATAGGACAGAAATTTGATTCGATTTTTCGAAAAGTGCCCTGGACGAATGCCAGCCCGTGATGATTCATTGTGTGTATATAATCTACATTTTATGACGCTTTCAAACGTCTTTAGAGAAAAAAATGTATATTTGACGTTAACTCGGGCGATAAACTTGACTCTCTCTCAACATTTTTCAAATATATTTTACAAACCGTAAACGGAGGAATTTTTTTTTTACAAAAATTAAAATGTGAATAAAATAGCGATTAAAAACCACACGATTATTGGATGTGCGTGGAATCAAACTAATTTTTTATATAAAATATAACGCGCGCGTTTCGATTTTAATTTGGACCGGTACAACAATTTGGTTCTAACTAGACCGCCGCAAGCGGCATTACGTGCTTGGGAAGCCGCTATACTTCCCTCTTTTTTCTTTCTCCGGACCAAAAGGTAGAGTTTTTCGGTCATACCGGAACGCGTGGCGTGCTCCGGGATCGTAAACGCTCGTAAAACAGCGAGGCCTTGTTTCGTCTAATAGCTCAAAACATCGTCGCCCGGGGTTGGCCAAACGAAAAAGTGCCACTATCCCGCGCGCGCGCCCACCCCGTTTTCTCTTCCTTTCCTCCTTCCTCTTCCCCGCTCCGCGCCGATAAATTTCCTCGCGCGCTTGTCAAAACGTTGGTGGGACCATAAATGTCGCCCGGTCCCGCGCGAACCGGAGCGCGGTTATTAACGCGCGACCGACATTTCGCGGCCACCAACGACCCCGGCGATAGCGTATCCTCGCCGGTATTATAACCGGTAGACGTAGTCACCGCTAACGTTACCGTCACCGACGGCGAAACACGAGCAGCGCGCACCACCGTATATCAACTCCGGCCTCTCCAATTTGCCAGGTGATTTTTACGAGAGAACGCGCCGCCGCGCGCAACTTTTATCGCGAAAACATAACGAATCGGGGTGACGAATCTCTTTCGCCGATGACGCCATGTCAGAAGCGGTTTTCTAATATTACAGTTTAATCAAATTTCTCCGCCTTTGTCGCTTAATTATTAACATTTAAAACGTATATACAAGTCTGGAGTCAAATAAAATAAAATAAAATAAAATAAAATTAAAAAAAAAACAAATGCTCGATTCCCGAACAACCATCAGCGCTAATCCGACGTTGCGGTCGACGCAGCTTAACGCTTCAACACACTCGTGTTATCTCTTCGACATGTAACACTTCGCGGGTGAATTCAAACGTTACCCACTAGAGAGAGATTTATCCTCGCGAAGAGGCGCGCGTTCGTCCTCGAGGAATGCCAAGGATGCGCGCCGCGCATTCGGAGAAGCCGAATTTGTGTCCGGCTCGAGGACCTATCTAGCGTCGTAAAGGACCCGGACGACGGGGTTCTTCAGGTCTCTCGAGGACACTCGGACTCTCGGCGGCGGCGGTTTAACTCCCCGAGCTGTCTGTCATGCGCCTTGACGCGCGCGGGAAGGGTTCCCAAAGTGCCCGGTGTGTTGAGAAGCCTATCCACGAGAGAGGTATCCGATCCCACACCGTGTATAAACCGTATAAAGTTTCCTAAGGCTGGCTTCTCCGCAGCGCGTTTCTCCGACGCTGCTTTCCATCAAAAAGTCTCCGCGACCGCCACGATATCGCTGGCCTCCGCTCTGCTTTTTCTTACGTTCGGCCCGTTTGACACTTGATAGCGCCAGACCGGCCTATTAGAACATCTACTACGCGTACTACAAGAACGTACATGTATCCGCGCGATACGTACTCGCGCGCTCACGTACACACGCATGAAGATGCGCGCACGTGTACGTACGAATACATAAAAGATGACGTAGGCAGACACGGACACGTGGTATATCTACGATACGAGATGCGAGGCATTCTCTTTCTCTTCTCCTCTTCCTCCTCCTTCTCCTCTTCGTCGTCGTCGTCGTCGTCGTCGTCGTCGTCTTCTTCTTCTTCTTCTTCTTCTTCTCGTGAGTTCGAGGAGTCGTCGTTTCTTGCCGCCGTCCGTCCGTCAGATACGATCTTTTCCGTTTGATAAATCACTACCGGAAATTCCGACAAAAACGCGTATCGTTCTCTTTCTGCCTTTCGTTCGTGTTCCAGATATTTAATTGGCGAGCACTCGTTCAAGCGGAGTTTCTTTTTCCCGCTAGAGAAAATTCTAACACAAACTCTTACGCGCGCTACGTGTATACCGTACCTGTATTATTTTTTGCCCTGGATTCTTTATTCACGCGCAATTGCATGCGATATAGAAAAACAACGAATAGACACATGTGTGCGTGTGCTTTGAAAAAATATCTTAATATGTAGAGGATACATCTCGCCGTGCGGTCTAGAAAGAGGGAAACAAAGATCTCCTTCATGCAATTTATTTATTTATCATCTGTCCTTAAGAAATTGGAAGGAGATCAAAATGATGGGAGGAAAGGAGATGGGCGAATTGTATCGTATTTATTTTTGTGTATATTAAGAGTATTTTTTCACATATTTTTTACACTACGTATTATAATATCAATATCATATTTCTGTAAAATTATGATAAATTTATATTATACTTATGTTTAGCTTCTCTCTCGCTATTTTCTTCCCCGACTGTACACGTGTGTACGTGTGTGTGTGTGTGTGTTCCGTCGATACTTAAACAAAATCAGCTTTCACAATGATCTCAGAATTATATCTATCTGTCAGTTCATTGTGAAAACCAGTTTCGTCTTAATTGCCAGTGATGACTTCGATTTCGTTCGTAGATCGCCATTGTCCACCACGGATTGGATTGGAGTGTCCCAGCTCTCTATGGCCTCGTGTTTGTCAATTCAGAAAGCTATACGTGTTTCCCGTGTCTCGTGCAACACAAACGATCCTGAAAAATAAAAACAGAACGAATTGATTACACAAAAGATTCTAAAAAAAAAGGAGCGCAAGAGAAGGGAGGAAAAGTGTGTCTCTCTCTTTCTCTCTCTCTCTCTCTTGGTTTCCTCAGCTCGTGTATTTTTCACTTCTGCGGATTTTTAAAGTGGGCCGCGACGAATGGCCGATGCTCTCGAGAAGAAGGAAGAGAGAGAGAGAGAGAGAGAGAGAGGAGGTTCTCGAGCTCCGAATTTCTGTGAACGTCCTAAAATAACAGGCAGACTTGTGCCAGACGTTGTCAAAATTCGTAATTTCGAGAATCGGTCACCCTTCGCGAACGCCCTTTGAACATCGTTGCGAACATCCTTTGTAAGCCGCTGCCTCGAGGCGAAGAAAAATGGCACACGCGCGGGCGAACGACGGGCTTGTGTGCAGAAGATACCTACACTTAAGTAGGAGATATCCTTTTTGTACGTAATTAGCTGTTACATCCTTAAAACTGCGCGTGACATTTTCGCGCGAACAGCACGTGCGGCCGGGACTCGAGAAAACGGTACGTATTTCCGGCTTCTTTGACAAAACGGTACGACGTAGGTACGTTTGTTGCTTTGTGAACAAATCGACGTAGAGAGAAAGAGAGAGAGAGAGAGAGAGACACGGAGCGGTGTCGCCGGACAGGTCAGACACCATATGACCGAAGCGCACGCGGCAGATTACCCCGAGGATGACCTCGAGGAATGCAGAGAACGATGATCGGTGATATTTAAACCTCATCGATCCTTAATCGACGAGTCTACTTGGGAGGTTTTCATCGTACCAGCGGGGAATATTATAAAGCAATTTATTAAAAAATCGATGTTTAATATCATCTCTCCGAGATGAAAAAAAAAAAAAAAAAAAAACGTATATTGCGCGCCTTTAAATCGCACTGGTTAAGTCAACTCTGACTTGTATTTGTGCACATAAAAAAAGTTTATTTAAGAAATTAACTCGCGGATAAATAATCGATCGCCAACGTTCGACACGTTTCTTCGCGATTTTCGTCGTTGATCAGCGACCAACTGCGCAAGGATCTATCGGAATGTATGCATTATTATATTTTGCACGTGCGCTATCGGTACCGCCTGATAACGACACATCGGTTACACACGGAGCCCTGATAAAGATACGCCACGACCCCGCCGCGACCCCGTGGTCATATTCCATGAAAGAGAATCAGCACACGAGGATTCGATCTTCTTCCTTACGCCAGAGATTATTTGCGAGTGAAATGAGACCCGCGATATTATACACACAGAGAGAGAGAAAATTCATTGATTCTGCGCGTTCTGTTCGCTCGCGAGAAAAAAAATACTATTCGTATATAAATGAAAAAACGTAATTCTTTTAATTTGATTTAAAACTCCAAGTGATTTCGGTGTCTCTCTGACACTTATACGATTCGTGATATCGTCTCTCGTAACACTCCACAGATCCCTGAACGGTGTCTACTGTTTTCCGTGTATTTATGAAAGACTGCGAGGCGATGGATTAAAAAGGAAGAGAGTGTACGCACGTCGTAATGCCGATATCTTTCGTAATTGTACGCACCGCCGCGGTCGGTTCGCTCGATGATTGCGAGGGAAAGAGAGGTATATATATATATATAATAATAATCATTTACGCCGCGTGCGTAATCGAGCCCTTCCGAGAATCGGGCCGCCACTTTTATCTAATTAACGCGGTCGCAACCGAGCCGCGAGACATTTATCCGAACGGTCCGAAGCGATCGTAAAACTTAATGAGCGACGATCACCGGAACATAGTTAATGTGCGTGCGCAAGCCAAGTTGGCTGTTATCGTGAAATTTACCGCCTGTTATCGCGAATCGTTGCCCGACAATCGCAGTTACAAAAAGAAAAAAAAAAAAAAGAAAAAAAAACGAAGAACCGCGCGTGATCGTTCGGATTATTTATCGTGTCGTTACGCAACATCGCGCGCGAATTGTGTTATTCAAATAAATTGTTTATGTTGTTGTTGAATGTTTTCCAAAGTATAAATATCTCCTGTGAGAAATAACATTTCAATAACAAACTAATGATTTAATTACAACCTAATGGCTTTACACGCCACGAGAGGTTGGAAAAAATTAAAATAAATTATAAAATAAATAACAAAGAAAAAACAATATAAAAAACATGCTTGATGTAAAAAACTGAAAGGTCGTATATCGCGCGAACAAAAAATAACATCTATCGGTAAGTTACACGAAGAAATGTCCGCCGTACGGTACATTCGATGACATTATCTACAGTAGGAGTATCAGAGAAACTGAGACTTACCGATCGCGAGTAATAGAAATCTGCACGTCCACTCATCGTACAATCGTTTCCTGCATTACCGACATCTGAGAAGTTAGCACAGTTTACCTACAGAAAGTCACGTGCGTACGCGGCGCCACACGAGAGACCATGTGCGTTTTTACAGACAACTGTTTTAAGAACGTCACACAAATGTTCTCTGGGAAATTTCCTCTAATACGTCTAATGCGCGACAGAAAAACGCCATTTGCGCGAAAGGTGTTCAAATATATCCCCGTAATGCGCAAACAAAGTTATGCACGCGCGTACACGTTATTGTTTGCGGAAATTCCCATGCAATTATAAAAAAAAAAAAAAAAAAATTGTATGAAACAATAAAGTAAATTTAGACACAAACACAATAAAAAGAATCTTATCAAAAGATCTCGTCGCGGGATATAAATGTGTTTATTTCGTCGAGATAGTGCATGAATTTTTACATTACCTCAGCAAATAAGTTTGAAACCAGTTTTAAAAATCTCGTTGTGCAAATCTCTCTCTTTCTCTCTCTCTCTCTCTCTCTCTGTCGTCTATAAATTTATTCGCAACGTGCGATTAATTTCCTAACGTGTACATCATCGGGACAACCGTGTGTGTTTCGTCGAAATTTATACCGGTTTTTAATCTCCAGATCGAAACTCTCTCTCGGCGCGCGAAAGGGCGTAGTAAGCGGAAGAGGCGTAAAAGTCATTCAGTCCAGCGGCGAGCCATTGATAGAGGCGACGAAGCGAGGTCAGCTATTTGTACGCGTGACAGACCCCTCCGGAGAATCTCGCGCACGGACATGCGGCGGCGGTGGTGGCGCGCGCACGCACGCACGCACGCACGCACGTACTCGAGTTGGGTGTATACGTACATACGTGCGTGACACATCCGCGTTGCGTGTTACAAGATCGATTCCGAAGCTCAATACGGTGGCCGAAAAAAAAAAATCCACGAAGGAGAGAAAAAAAGATATCGGTAGATTATCCGGACCTCGTTAGAGAGACCGGTCGTTATTCACTCGCTATCACGCGTCCCGATAGATCGGTTTGCACGAACGTTTACACAGCTGCTGAACAGCATCGAGAGATATCTGGTACCTACCTACCTACCTACCTACCTACCCACCTACCTACCTACCTACCTACCTAGAGATTCGCCGCGTGTCTCCTGCTCGCGTGATTGTGTATTTGTAATTGTAGTAGTTCCATTTCGCCTGGATGTGCGTTTCAACGTTAATTAAATGACGTTTCTCTCTCAGTCTTCTCGATATTGCGATTATCAATTCTCTCTTCCATCAAACGACCTGTTTTTTTTTCTTTCTATGAAACAGGTAGTGTCGAAAGATCTTCATTTCTTTTTGCTTCATAAAATCGGACGCACACGCGCGCACGGGGCGACGCAAAAGTCGATATTTCGAGAGTCCCGCGACACGTCGTCCCAAAAGATCGATTTGCATACAATAGCGACGCTGGGCATTCAATATGGTTCGGAGAACATCTCGCGCGGCAAGCATGCGCGGGTAACGAGCGATTAAAGAAACATTAACGCGTTACAAAACCGCATTAAAAAAAAAGGCGGCGGCGCGTTGATGTCATCGCCGAGTCACGATCGTGAATGCCGATTAAACGAATGCCGCGTTGCGTATGTGTGTGTATGATCGCGGAGGCGGGGATGTGTAAAAGAAGACCCCGAGTGTGTGTGTACGTGTGTGCGGGTGTGTGTGTATTACGCGAAAGAGGCAGAGATGTTTTCTATGCAAGTCCCCACGTTCGCGCGCGCAGGAGAACACCTTGACAAGGCTGTTTACTCTTCTCGGGGAAATTTGTTCACGCGAGAGAGAGAGAGAGAGAGAGAGGAGTTGAATAATTGGGTGACAGAGCAAGTGGAGAGAAACGCGACGGAAATAGATTTAAGACAAACAGTTGAAAATTTACAAACGTCCTCGGTGTGTCATGTGCGCGACAAAAAATTCTTAAAAATTAATTCCAAGTTAAATGTCATTTAATTTTTGCGCGCGCTCGCGACGTTCTTGGGAAATGTGCAAATTTTAATAAAAAGAAAAAAAAAACTTCTCGATATCTTCAGTATTTATCTTCTTTTGTACGAATTATCGATAAAGCAGCCTAATTGATTATTCCGGGCTATTGTTACATTGTTCGTTGTAAATTTCCAAGTATTTTCCTCAATTCGATGGAATATCGATCGACGCGTGACGAGAAAAACATGTATGTAACAATATGAGATATGATGTTACTTTCCTTGTTTCTTCATAATTCATTCAATTATTGCGAAACGGCTGCGGGCAAAGTCGCGGGGGCGTTATGGAGAAAAGCCTTCTCTTCGATTGACGTAATTCGCTCTAAACTAACTTGCGATCGATGCAGACGCTGCACGTGAGCCACCAAGACATGAACAACTATATAACTGCACGCGTCCCGAAATAAAATTATTCGCTGTTCGAAGTACTAGGCTGTGAAAGAAACATCGAAAGCGTTGCTTCAAGATTTTTCATCGCTACGCAGACGAATTTTCGCCAAAGTCAATGTTTTTTTTTTTTACGTTTTTAATATCTTTTTCGATTTTCGCAAAGATCTCGAATGCGCGTGCTTAAAACTCGCGCAACACGAAAGATGACATTTCTACAATCCGCGTTGTGCGAATTGCGTTGAAAACGAATGCATGCATGATTTGGGTGACACTCGCGCGATGTACCGACGTAACGCGTCATCTCTCTATTCTGGGAGCAGCTAATTGTTCTAATTAAGAGGATCGCAGCTCCGGAATAACTCGAGTTTATATTTATATACGACCGCGACGAGAGCAGAGCCGCTCCCACGTCGCTTTGCTCCCTTTTTTGCAAGAGAACTATTCTTTCACGATTCAATATTATTTCTAGAGAGATACAGAGAAAGAGAAAAAGAGAGAGAGAGAGAGAGAGAAACAACACTGAAAATTTTTTTACATTCCGCGCGTTGAAAAAATAAAATAACAAAAAAACAAAAAACACATATTTTCGGGATGCTCATCGGCAAAACTCGCGGAAATTTCGGAATGTTTTTTTTTTCCGTGTACACGCAATTTGATTGCTAATGGGAATCTCAAGAGAAAAACAAACAAAATCACGGGCAAAGTACCTTGGAACGAAACCGCGGGGTGTCCACGGGGGAAAGAGGCGAAAGACGAGAAACGCGGCGAGGAGAGACGGGGACAAAGTGTGAAGCATGCGTTGCTCGAGCGAGGAGACCAATCGGGACGAAAGAAGGAAGAGAGAAGAAAAAAAAAAAAAAAAAAACGAAATCCAGGGAGCGAAAGAACAAGATGTCCTCATAGCGCAGATAACTCTGCGAGTTTGCCGATAAAATAGAAACGAATCCCGAAGAGACATTCGCGAATCGTCGCGAATTTCGAGAATTCCGAAGAATATCTTCATCACGAGAGAGAGCACCTTGGAGAGGTGCCAGGTGATGTTAAACAGACGATATCGGAATAAAATGACAAAGAGGAGAGGAGGAAACGAGAAAAAAAGAGAAAGAGAGAGCGAGCCGATCAAAGAGGATTCTCTCGTTCCCTGTTGAGGGGAAGGAAAAAAAAAACAGCGAGAAGAAGGACGCGAGAGAGGGAAGGGAAAGAATGAGGTGGAGACGAAATGAAGGAGCAGGACGACACCTATACAAGGATCTACACGGCCAGTGGGAATGGAATGCAGGTACCGAGTCTAGTTCCCGGCTTCGCTCCAGCCTCTCTTCCCCTTCTTCTCCTTTCGTTCCTTGTTTCGCCTCTTCCTTTCCGTCTCCACCAGAGACGCTTCTTCTTCTTCCTCCTCCTCCTTCTCCTCCTCTTCTTCTTCTTCTTCTTCTTCGTCTTCTTCTTCTTCTTCTTCTCCTTCGCCTCTCTTCGACGTTGCTCACCGAATCATCACCGTGTTCCGTACCTCTTTCTCTCTTTCTCTCTCTCTCTCTCTCTCTCTCTTTCGACCGGCACACTATTTACTACCGTGCGCGCCTGTTGAACTACTGCTACGCCGCTGTTACACCACTATTATTACTACCGCACCGCCGTCTCTCTGCCACCAATACCAAATCACCACTTATACGTGTGCGCGCACGACCTCCCATTACTATGTTCGCGCTCTCTCTCTCTCTCTTCCTTTTATTATTGACATTTCGATTAACCTTCAATTATCGCTACGCCTCAGTTTGGATAACGCATCTATTGCGTGGCAAAAGTTTGCTTCGACTTCGAGATATCTCGCCTAACTCGAATTTTAAAATCGATCGCATCTCTTTTTTTCCCGTTCCCGGCCTTGTGATTTGTAAATCGTAAATTTGCGCGCGCGGTTATATGCGCCGCGGAATAACTCAGAGAGAGCGAGCGAGCGAGCGAGCGAGAAACGATGTTTGCGACTCCCGGCAATCTATACATCATCGGTTAAGAGGATTAAGGCAATTTCGTCTCTTAGAGAAGTGGCACTCGCGCCGATCGGGAAGAGTCGACGTGCGTCACGCACGCAGCGCGCCTGGGAGGGCAGCTCTTTTACAATTTCAATCGCGCTAAAACGCGAAGCGACTTCGAGAAGCCGCGAAGTAACCGATGAAGAGAAGACCGTGACCGAGCAAGCAAGCAAGCAAGCAAGCAAGCAACGGGGCGAGAAGTATCTTCTTCTTGTGAGTCCGCGCGCTCGTTAGAGCGTCTGTACGCACCGGCAGATATATGCGCGTTTTGCACATTTTATTGCGCGCTCGCACGCTGTCGACCGTCAATTGGGCATCTCGAGTGTCACGAAGGTGCAACAGAGGGATCGTCAAATGCCGATGGGACTTTGAACACTTATGCGCGCGTGCGAGATAAACGAATGGAACGTCCAACACACAGAACGACCAAGACTCGCCGCCTGTCAGGACGCGTCTCGGTTATTATCCTCTCGGACACATACCCGTCAGTACATTGCACTTGTCAGTGTGGACCGAGAGACGCGCAATACTCGCGCGGAACAATCTTGTACGCGCGACGCATTTTTAAAAAGTTCGATTCTGTGAATTTTACTGAGAAATTTAACAAACGCGCAACTTCGGTTGTCTCGTTCTCTCCTAATTTTTATTTTTAATACACGCCGCAATTCTATTTTCGCGAATAATAACATTTTGGCAACCGAAAGTACCGGCGGATATCTTTAGAGAGCACACGCGACGTTCAAATCCAGGTCCGCGCGCGACACATAACAACGCGATCTCGTTATTACTTCGCGAAATTTGCGCAAGAGAAACTGAAAAGGAGATTCAGAAAAATATTTTACTTTTCAAACGCGAATATAAAACGCAAATAAACGCACACGCTCAATTATACAAGTCAAAGGTGATATAAAAAATTAATTAAGTACAAGTCGAAGCGCGAAAATATGAAAAATAAGACAAGAATATTCGACGCTGTTCTGATACTCGTAAATCAGATTCGTTGTTGTTGCGACCAATACGCCCCGCGATATGAACCATAATTTATCGATAATCCGTGAATAATAAACGACGCTCATCTTCATAAACTAGAAGGTAAACGTCGATCGCTACATAATGGATTAGATTCCAATTCGAACGAGCGGGACCTTCCGCTGCGACCGCACGTTTGACGCAAGCAACGAGTAGTGTTTCTCTTTCAAAACTATCTTTTTTTTTTTTTTTACGTCGTTGCACACGTGACTCCGAAACAATTCGAGGACAGTTTCGTCGCGCAATTTTTCATAACAGATTGCATATTAGAAATAATGACGTCATTAAAGATGCAAAGTAAATTCAGGATTTTGACGCAAAAAAAAAAAGGCGCGGCTTTAGAAAACGAGGCAGCAGCTTGCAAGGCTGTTTCTTAATCCCAACCCACAACAAACAAATATTAAAAGAAAAAAAAGAAAAAAAAAGACTATAAAGACAACAATGACTTTGTCGGTAGTCATTTCGAAACACAAGAAAAAACCTTATATTCTCTTTTGCGGTATTCCCGTAAGTTTGCGCCTTATTGTGCGCCGCGTTAACGCAACATTCCGCGGGTTTTGCATCCGACATTCCGTCCGATCGCTCCTTTTCGCATTCTTGCCGTAATTTTTTTTTTTTTTTTTGTTTTTTTTATTATTCCGCTCGCAATTATTCACGGAGTATTTGGAGGCGAATAGTTTCGAAGCCGTCGACACCGTCGGCGGTAAGCGGAGAGCACGAGATAGAGCGGAACGGGAGCAAAAACCTTCGTAAAGGCGAAGAAACGAAATCGCGCTCGTCTCGCGGATATGACGGAATTCCGACGTGAGCGAAACTTTCACGAGGAAGAGGTCTTCGACTTCGGTCCTTCGATATCGGCAACCTCCTTCTCCCCGGGATCGTTAAGATCGATCGTCGCTCTAGTCGCGATCGTTAGAGAACACACGGGTCACTGGTTTCGGGGTCGAAGGAAGTCCGAAGCTATAAAATCGCGAAGCTACAGAGGTTCTCAGCGCTGCTTTTTTTGTTCCGCTCTCGATCGCGAATCGACGAGATAAAGAATATTTTCGGAGAAACTTTGAATGTGCGCGTTTACACGCTTGAAAAATTGCTCTCTTTCTCTCTCTCTCTCTCTCTCTCTCGGCTCCATCTTCTCGAATTCTCGATCCTCACGTTCTGTTTTTTCCTTCGCGAATATCTCGTCCAAATGAAAAGTAATATCAATCTCGAGCGCGCGTACAATCGAGACGGATTATACGAGCGCGACCACGTGGCGTCCAACTACGTCTCTTATAATCCAGAGACCTTGGCACGTTTTCATCGACCAACGTTCCGTTTTTTTTTTTTTTTTTTTTTTTTTTTTTTTTTTTTTACGTGTCTCTTCCTCGAGCTGTAACGAAGTTGTAGAATCTCCCATTCACGAAGCTCCACAAGCTTTCGATCACGCCTCTTTCGAAGAGAAAGAGATATATATTTAGATTGTCATTAGACCTCGCGAGAGACGCGAATAAATTCGTCGCAGTTTTCGTGTCAATTTTCAGCTTCGAAAAACGAACAAAGACTTTCTTGTGTTTTTCAGGAAATACTATTCTGATCGTTTGCCACTAACGTTTACGGAACGTGCAAGCCAAAAGTGACATTGCGTATACACGTACACAAACACAAACAAATGCAAATGTAATCGCACGCGGGTAAGTCGATGCGGGTATTCTCTTGTTGATTGCGAGTTGTTTTACTAGAACACATCGCGTTTACCAGAAACAATGTTTTTGTTTTTTTTTTTCCCTGGTAATTACCACGTATACACGTACACGCATACACGTGTTCGTGTGCGCATCCAGGTACCCTTAGCTTATGAATATCTAATTAATATCTAAAAAAGCTTTCGACGAAATTAAAAAAAAAAGTAGGTAACACTTTCCGCTCGATTTCAAAAAATCGAGACTTTATTTCAACAAAGTCAAGTGCCGTCGTCTTTACGTTCTGTTTATTACATTATTTTTGTTTTTCATATTTAGAGCGGTGTCTCGCTAATAAACCTTTAAAGCGCTTTAATTTTTTCTTCTCCTTTTATAAATCTCTGTATGTAATTTTGCGTTTTTAATCAAGTTATTATTATTTTACTGAAGAAATGTAAGTTCCGTTGAAAAAAAAAAAAAAAAAGAAAAGTTCCCGGTCGGAAAAATGTCAAATAAATTTTGTATCTCACGAGACAAAAATATTCCAGAGAGAGAGAGAGAGAGAGAGAGAAATTAGTCGAAGTCTGCTGTTAAAACATACAACGAAGCGGAGACAGAAATAAGGTTCTTCTCGTAGGGAGAGAAAGAGGGACAAAGGCTTTCACGTTTCGGAGTATCGGTGCGCACACGATTACGGTAATCATGACGGGAGTTATATCGGAGCAGGAATGCGCGTTCGATATATCGGCCGTAATGTACGCGCGGCGTGTATAAAATGGAGCTTAGCGCTGTGGGCGTATGTGCGTAACCGCGCGCGAGTGCATCAACCGTGTGTTGTACTTACGTACGTACATACGTACGTACGTACGTGCGTGGACACGCGCGCGCGCGCGTTCGCGAATACATACGTGTATAACGCACCATCCGTAGAGTCCCGGCGTGGGACCAAAGCGACTCAAAAAGTCGCACGGCACGCACAGCGGCTCTCAGACGACAGCGGCGCAGACTCAAGCTCACTTTCGATCGTGTTCTGTAACTACTAACGTACGCGAGAAATCTAATCAAAACTTAACGGAATGCGCAAAATCGCGGCGAGAAAGCGAGTGTGTGTGTGCGAAGGCGAGGCGACCGCGTAAATTTCCCGCGTGAAATTGTTCATTTCGCAACTACGGATGCGCAGAAAAATTAAATATTGCGTTACATGCTTACGCGAGGAATGCAAAAAATTCGATATCCTTGATCGCGTTTCAGTTTGTCACATACCATACGAGGAACGTAATAATAACGCGAACAAAACAATAAAAAAAAAAAAAAAAAATCGGATATCCTTGATCGAGTTTCATTTTGTTACGTAAATTGCGTTATGAAATTTGTAATTATGTGTGTATAAATTTTTTAAGTAGAGAACAAACGCGGATGTGTGCGGCTAAAACTCCGAACGACCATTCGCGTCACAATCTCTCGAGTTTCACCCACGTTTGACGCGTCTCGCGCGGAATGTGTCCCCGCTTTGTCAGAAAACTCGATACAAGTATCTCGTCCCCGAAAACAAGCAATCCCGGAAAAAGATGACGAACTTCCCGTGAAAAACGCACAATGACGATCCCTCGGCGAGTGTTTGGCTTTGCAAAGGAATGTAGCGCGGATATTGTTGCTTGTTCGAGGACCTCTTGTTTGAGTGGACGGGGGAAAAAAAAAAGAAAATTCTCGCTCTGAAACGGCAAGAAGATCAGTTGCTACATGTGGCGAGACAAATATTTGCCAGGTCTATCGTTTTGTTTCGCCAACGAAACACTTTTTTGCTGACGCGAGACAAAAAATTCTAGTGATACTTAGAAAATTGTTCTTACCGCTCGAGTACGAGATACTTTTTTTTTTTCGCGTCATCCACTTCGGATTCTTTCGGTTCGAGTGATCTTCGCGATATCTTTTTCGCGCCGGCAACTTGCTAGATCGAAATCGCGAGATGGTCGTTATACCTTATTTCTCTTCGCTTTTCTTCGCGAGATAAGATTTTCGATCCACCACAGTCAGGAAAAAAACGTCAGCGGGCGGGATATTCGGGATAGCGGTTTCCTGCGCGCGAGATCTCGTCGCGCGCAAATACAATGGGCGCGCGAAAGCAACGAACGAACTCGCCGTCGTTACACCGGTGCAAAATCCGCTGTATAACGAGAGCAGCTGGTGCGTCCCTTCTTTCGAGACGAAAAGAGAAGAAAAAAGAGGCACGGGCGAAAAGAAAGAAAGGAAGGAAGCGGCATGCGAGAGAACGCGCGCGCGCAGGATCTACTACGGACGGATAGTCCCCCCTTTCCTTTTCTTTTTCGGAGGTTTTCCGCTCTCTCTCTCTCTCTCTCTCTCTCTCTCTCGTTCTTTCTCGAGCAAGAAAAAGAAAAAAGAAGCACTCCCGAAAAAGGGGGGAGAAAGACAAGGAGAAGGAGGAGGAGGGGAAGAGCACGTCGCGGGCACGTGTCCTGGTCAGGACATCTGCCACTGAAAAGGACCCACTGTTACGTCCCCATTATATCGTTTACCTTAGCAGCGAACCACCTCTCTTTCTCGCTCTTCGTCTTCTGCTTTCCTCCTCCTTTTCCCCGGTGAGCTGCTTGCTTGCCCTTCGCCTTCTTGTGTCTAGGAACAAGCAGCTGCCCTTACGTATAAAGCGGACCTACGCGCACCTGCCCTTCTTCGCGAAGAGATGACTGTTTAACCGGTCTCGCAGTGATCATCGTCGTGACGTATTACCGGACGACGGAGGGAAAAAAAAAATAGAGTAATCCAAGCAAGATCCGCGGTAACAACTTTCAAACGATGATCACATATTGCGCAATGGATCTTACACTCGCATTACGCAGATACGAAGCAGCGAACGTTTCAATGTTCTCGAAGCGGAGAAACGTAAGATCCCCCAAAATTAGCGAATTGAAAATTCTATTTCGTAATTTTTTAGCACGCGGGGGATCTATCTTTGAAATGTACTTCGTCATAGTTTGTATTCTTCTATTTACTTCTTTGTGCGCGAGAAAAGAGAGTGCGTGACTAAATATACATCATCAGAGCGGGTCATCGTTTCGAGTCTTTTTTCGTCGCGTAGCGCCAGCCCGGAAATCTCGTGAGACCCAATTTCGTAACCCGCGCGAGACGCTACGCTTTCGTAGGTGACAAAATGTAACGAGCATCGCGCGCAGAGTTTCTATTCCGGGACGTCGGACGTCGACCGCAGACAGCTCCCAGACTATGCGCTAATAATCAGCAAGAGAGAAGGCCCGGCGCGACGCGAGAGAACCTCCGAGGAGGAAAAAGAAGAAGAAGAAAAACGACAGGGGAGGAGGAGGGGAAGAAAGAAACGAGCCAGAGAATTTCGTCCTTCGTTCGTTGCGAGAACGCGCGGCGCGTCACGCGTTGTAGCAAGGATCGCAAAAATTGGGTCATCCGAACGAACGCCTTTCTTAGGACGAGAAGTTAAATTCGTCTCCGTCATGGACGCGTGCGTCTCGTCCAAATATACGTATGCGCATATTTTGGGGAACGGTTACGATAACAATCTTTCAGTTGGTGGAACTTCGGACATCACTTGGCGAAATATTGTTTTCGTTACTTACGTTGCGATGTAGCGCGATGAATTTTATCTACAAATTATTATTCAACAAAACCGATTGTTGTGAAAAAAAAATTATGATAATAATATTTAAAATACAAATTTCTCAATTCTAAGAAATATATATTCGAATATGCGTAATTTCCAGATTATAATGCGCGTGTGGAATGTATTTTTTCTTTTGTTACAAAAATATACCGTTCGCGTGAATAAATTATATCACGTGAAAATGAAAGCGAGAACTCACCGTTACACACACAGGAGCAGGTTTAGCGGAAGTCAGTCACTCGCGTGATGGTGCCGTAATCTGCAAGCACAAGTGAATTCACAGCCATCAGAGAACACATAGGTAAATTATCACAATCGGTAAATGATGAAATTTCGCGACGCCACGTCCGGCGAGTAAAACTCGGTACTCGGCGGCGAAGAGAAGCTGAAAAAGGGGCGGCACTTTCGTCATTAGGATTCTAACCGAGCTCGTCCGCTTTCAAATGAACGACCCCTCGGCAACGAGACAAGTCCGCGCGCGCGCGCGCGCGTACCTATACATACATACACACGTAACATGCACGCACGCATGGACGGAACGGAATACCTTATAGGTACGAAAGGAAGCGAACTTCCTTCCTACGTCCGATGTCACGCGCGCCACCGTTTATATAATCCATCCTGTGACGTCACGCTTTAATCCATTCATTACTGAACCCGGAGACTCTCTTTCGCCGCTCCGTTCCTTCTCGCTCGCTGATAAAACACGCACCGCGCAGGCAAAAACTGCACATCTCGGCGTGCGTTTTTTTTTTTTTTTTTTTTTTAAAGATATACGTAAGAATATACAATCGCAACTTGATAAGAAATGCTTCTGTTTTTATTTTTATTTTTTCCTGTGTTGCCAGAGAAAATGCGCGCGCCGAGCTCCGTAATAAACCCGCCGCGTGTTCCGTTTTGTTCTTCGCTCTACCATCGCAACCTTCACTTACGAGCATTACTTGGCTCCCATTCGTTGCGCAGTCGTTCGAGTAGCGGCATTAGGCGACATTCACATATCAAATGTCGTTTGTTTTTTTTTTTTTTGAAGAAATACGCGTCGAACGTTTCTTTTGATTTTACCTATTTGCGATTTCCGCGAGTTAACGCGCGCGTAAAAAAAAACCGTCACACAGTCTGAATTCAAACGAGTTGCGCGCGACTTCGACGTTCAAAAATTTTTCATTGATATCGTGAAAATCGTTTTTTTTTTTTTTTTTTTCAAAGGTTGACGCCGAAGTCCGTGGATTTTTGTCGCGATTTCGTGTGCACGCGGCCTGCGACCGCGACGTGTGCAGCAGCGAGTGGGCGGACATGCACAGCGAACGACTTTCTGATAGAGAAGACACGTTACTTTACCGGTCGCGTGCACTCAGTGGAATTTTACTTTACGAGTACACTAAAAAGATAATTGAAGCGTGATCTCGAAACGTAACGGTAGGAAAAAAAATCGAACAAAGCGCCGAGAACTTGCCGAGAAACGTGCGCCTCTCTTAATTGAAATAAACATATTATTTTTTCGCGAACGGAGTACAAGTAGGAGATTAATTTAGAAAGTGCTTGTAGCTTATATCGAGACTCTGTTTGTAATTTAAATTTATGTGTCGAGTACACGCGACCTCGCGATAATAAAGCGATCAGGAACCCTCCGTCTCTCTCTTTCCGCGATATTCGACAGATGAGCGATTCCCAATTCAGGATTGACCCGAGCTGACCTTCGTCAGCGAGCTACGCTTGTTTTCGATATCGAATCGCCGCGACATCCGGGAGGAGTCCCGGCGCGACGACGACGGCGGCGGCGGTGGCGGTGGCGGCGAACGTGAATGAAACTCGGACTGCCAAGCGCGAATGGGGAACACGCGCTGAATGCATGCGTTTAAAGAAACTCCCGGAGAGAGAGAGAGTTAATGCTAAACGGCACACAATCGTGCGTGTGCGAGCGAGCGATAGCGCCGCGACGTTCTCTCCGAGATAACGCGCGCCGTTGAAAAATTGTTGACTACACTTGAAAAAAACACACTTTGTCAGATTATTTCGAAAGCGAGCGTAATCGCGCGGCACGCAGCGGGATTTTTCACAGACACGTCATCGCGCGTGTTTTAGGATAGGAATTTGTTATTCAACTAATTTTTTTTTTTTTATAACGCGTTCCGTGCTTGGTGTTTTTTTTTTGCACGAAATAAGCGCAAAAAGATCCTCAAACTGGTTACAGCGCAAGAAGAAACACGATTTCTGCGATATCACGGATTAAAAAGTAATTTCGATTCCAGAGGCAAAAAAAAAAAAAAAATTCCACACACGTGCGTAGCGCGACGCGCAGTTATAACATATCGCGTGTAATTAGGTATCTGGCGACAACGCGCTGTGTTCACGCAGCGGACAAGAGATTTGCAACGTGGCCTCCCCGCACGTGACGTAATACGGCGTTCCCCCGGCAGAGAGTCGATAAGAATTCTGACGCCTCCATTCAGAGACGGGAAACGAGAGAAAGATGAAAACGTCGACGCGGCGGTGGTGTGGGACGCGGCGAGGGTACAGCGGCGAAGTAATCGGACACTGATACGAGAAGGCGAGCGAGATTACGAAATCGACACAACTGCGAAACGCGATTGTTGCTTGAGGAATTCTACTCCTCGGCGCTCCGGTTCTTTTCTTCTCGTTCGTTTTTTTTTACATCGCGTTGAATGAACATTTACTGATGACGTATAACAGTTAAATTTTTTGGAACTAAATAAAAAACGCGCCCAAAATTTTTTCAAACGTACTTCATAGAAAAAAATCTAGGCGATGCAAAATGAAAGGCAACTTCTTTGTTAATTGTTCTTCTGTAAACATCATGAAGCAGGACGATCTTACACTTACGACACGCGATGAGTCGAATCGATATATTCACTTGTGTCAATAAAATCGCTTCTATCTATGTGACAAAATGAAGTTTTCGACGTACGTGATTAACCACTTGTTCACAAGATTCAATTGTCTTTTTAAACAATACAGAGAGAACATAAAACATAATTTTTCTTTGATATTACACGTGCATTAACTTAACGTTACGATATTAATTCTCCGACCCGATTACTCATCATTACGGGCGATGAAGGAAATGTCTGCGTTTTTGCGTTACGCAACAACGTGTTGTTGCCTCTCGAGAACGACGATTCGCGTTTTGCTCGAATTTTACGACGAATTCCGTTCGCATTTTGCAGTGTGAAGAGAGACATTCGTACACGCGTATTTACGCAACAGACTTACGTACACACGTCTGGCGCAGGTGGCGCCTAAATGACGCAAACATCTCTCTCTTATCGGTTATTCGATTATAAACTTTTTCAACAGCACAATCGGTCGCAAACTCGAGTAAAACCAAATTATACACATCAAATATTACATTCGAAAATTTTGCATGTACTGGCTCTTTCTCTTACAATTTCTAAAAATTGTTTGAAAGTAATTGTTTGTCACAAAAATATAATTTTCGGTGTGATTTTATTTCTATCTTTCTAGGTCGTTGACTTGGTTGTTTGTTCGTTTTTTTTTTTTTTTTTCGAGTAACGTTTCCCGATTTATTTCACGTGTCAAGCTAGAAAAATGTTGCGATGAGATCAGAAGAAGAATCGATATGTGTCGCGAGCGTGTGAGTAAATCGCGCATCAAAACCGTCTCGATCTCATCCGGCCAACTTCCTTCGGTTCTTCGAATATCGTCGTGAGCCACACACACGCGCGCATATCGTGCGCAACTACCTACTAAAAAAAAAAAAAAAGCAGTCCCTTCTTCCGCGCAGAAGAAAGGGACGCGTTAAAACGAGATTTAAAAAAGAGGCGCAACCTCTGAATGAGCACAAAAATAATAATTTAATGTTTATCCGACGTCCATATCTGATGTCGCAATATTTAACGGGCTAATGTACGTAATCATTAATCGTCCCTAGACACGCATCTAGGGAACGTCTGAAAAAGTTACACACACAGCTTGTAATTTATTACTCTAATGCTAATGAACCCGCTGTCTGGGGCGCAGTTGGCAAGAAATGATGTCACGACCGGAAGCAAGAAACGTGTGCGTGTGTGTGTGTGTGTGTGTAGGTATGCGTGTATTGATCATCCAAAGACGCGTGACCCAATTACAGCGTGGCCAAAGAGAAACATTGATTGTATTAGCGAGTTAACAAAGCAAAATTTTGCGTCAAACTGTTATCGCGCGTTTAATTAAGCGCTTAAATGTAAATTAAAACTTTAATAGAAAGAGATCGAAAAACTGCGATTAAACACCGTAATATAAAACCGATGTGGGAATAGAAGGAAAAGTTGCGTAATAATTCGTGGATGATTGTTACGGATGTTGCAAAAACCTTACGAGCTGTTTCATATAAAAACTGTTACGATATATATATATATGTATGTATGCGAGCGAGATCGACGAAGCTGTGATTTTCAAACCGACGGCCATTGTGGCGTCAAAGTGTGGGAAAAAGCTGCTTCGCTGTATAGCAAGAATGAAGAGCTGCAGTTCATTCATGGTGATCATTGAATGGAGAGAACGAGAGGGAGATCTATGCTCGCGAATGTACACACACGCGTGCACGCACTCACGCGCGAGCAATCCAACATGCTTGTGTGTGTGTGACGTTGCACCAGCATAAATAAATACTCGTGCGCGTGTGTATATGCATAGCAAATTACGAATAACCAATCGAACGCTTCCAAGCGTGATGTTGAGAAGAAAAAGCCTGTCAATTTGATTACACCGACTGAGTGCGACTCATTATCTATAAATAAATCGATAAATATTAACACGCAATTATTATACGAGATATTTAAATGCATTTTGTTTCTCTCTGCAAAGAGAGAATCATGTTAAATATATTGCGTTTTATTTATGAGATGAGATAAAAAAAACCTCATAATAATTCTACCACGTTCGGATATATTATTTAAATTTCTTGCTCGGTTCATCGATTGTAAAAAATGTCCCGCAAAATTTTTTCAACTTTTAACATTAAATAATTTATGCTATTTGTATATTATTGTTTTATCGCATAGTATATTTTTTGTATCTTGAAAGAAGTAAAAAAAAAAAATAACAAACATACTGTTTAAGTTTTTGTGACAATTGCGTGTACACATAAAAATTTACGTGCAGAAACTTTTGTAAAAATTACTCAGTTACTGCGGCGAAAGAAAAATCGCTTATTGAAATCGAGCATTTATATTATTGTCTTTTGCCGAAGGAACAAAGTACGAACAGATTCACCTGACAACGTGTGTCGAAGGCCTTACCAGCGCGCGCGAGCAAGCTGTACACACGATGCCTCATTATATAACGGGCGCGTATATGTAAAATACCCACACGTTCGATACACACATCGCCGCTTCGAGACACACTACGGGTATGTCTGTAAAAACCCGGTGTGATGGCGCATTGTGAAGCGAGCCGGCTATAAAAAGCGCCGCTAAGCCGCTCGTAAAACACGGCAAAAACTCGCCAAATAAAGTACACGAGGAAAGGCGAGAAAGACGGAGGAAGATATACCTACGACGTGTCCGGCCACTTCGACCAACTACCTCTCTCTCATCTCGTCGGCAGCCGTCAGCGATGGACCCCGAGGAAAGTTGTGTGTGTGTGTGTGTGTGTGTGTGTGTATGCGCGCGCGCGCACGTGACCTCCATTATTTCCCCGCATTCCACGAAACATTGACCCATCATCCCTACCGCACTTCCCTACGGAATCGCGTTAAGGAACCCCGACATTATTCTCATTCACGTTAGAGACCGTACATTTCTTCAGCCTCAAACTTTTCTGACCCGACATTTCTCGCAAGAGACGGGGCGCTCATTTTTTTCGATCACAAAACTGTACAAAAACACGTTGCGATGTTTCAACGTGCTATAAATTTATTCGTCATATTTATTTTAACTGTAATTTTACAAGCTCACATATATCTTTCGAATTAATTGTCCGCGACAAGAAGCCACAGGAGAAACGCGACAGGCATCGCGGAAACAAGATTCTTTTTTTTTTTTTATCGTCGTCCTAATTAATCGCCTCTCGAGTTTGCGAGAAATTAACGTGCGAACTCGAACGAAGTGCGGCAAATCGCGAGACTCTCGAACCGAAAGCGAGGGAGCACATGCGAATTTCCGGCGTACGAGCACGCGCGATTGAGCACCGCTGCGTGCGCTTCGAACAAGTTCCCACGCTGTGGCTCGCGTCACACACAGCTATATATCTCGGCTAGATAGACGTGGTCCTGATGATTTGTCGGTGTCGGTCCACAAGCTCTCGGACTCGTTGATTGACCGATCCGTGAACTGATTACGCGAGAGAGAAAGAGAGAGAGAGAGAAAGAGAGAGAGAGAAATAAACTACGCGCTACACTTACCGACATGTCTCTTCTCTAACACACTTGCGCGTTTCTATTCTCTCCTTCTTTTCCTCTTTCCTTCCTACCTTCGAGAATTGCGAAACGATTGTGATCGCGCCGACAAATCATCGATTCGCAAACACCTTCGATTAATTCGAGTCTCTCACGCGCGATTTTATTGCTACAAATAAAATATGACAATAATTCCCGCGCATAAAAGACTTTATGACGTTCCTTTTGTTACTGCGGAATTGTAACGTTAAAGCACCAGAACTTGGTTGTTACTTCCCGCATACAGACAGTGTGTCGCGCACAAATAACAATATATAAAAGATCGCAAGAATAAGGAAGTCTGATGCGAAATGGGGCGCGGTTGAGGAATCTGTATCTCCGCGCTCACACACACACACACACACGACGACGACCTACGACCAAGCGTATACGTGGGAACCGCGTTGTCCTCGGTTATCTTAACAGCAGTGATACCATATTGTTACGGCCACCGTCGTTGTGTTCCGGAAAGTAATAATCGTTCGCGACACAAAGAAAGAGAGAGAGAGAGAGAGAAAGAGAGAGAGAGAGAGAGAGAGAGAGAGAGAGAGAGAGAGAGAGAGAGAGAGAGAAATTTTCCACTNAGAGAGAGAGAGAGAGAGAGAGAGAGAGAGAGAGAGAGAGAGAGAGAGAGAGAGAAATTTTCCACTGCTGCAATAACAACGCGTTGTACGAAGAATTGTCATTTTTCGTATTTTAGCAAAATTGTAATATCAGATTTTAAATAAAAACTATCTCGAGAACAAACGCTCCGAAACAACGTTATATTATTGTTATTATTATAAACGACATTATTTTCGCAGAGACTGATTTTCCGGAACGGAATATCAAAAATTTTTGAAGAATTCAAAAGAAGAGATAACAAAAAGAAAAAAATGTTGAAACATTTTCGAAGAGCTATCGCGCACTATCGAACTAGCGAACATAAAAGAGAAATAAGTAATGAGTCATTTTAGCGAAGAGCATTCCGACCGCTCAGGAAACGAACCAAAAGAGAGAGAGAGAGAGAGAGGGGAATCCGCGCGCGAAAGAGAGAAGGAGAAATATTCGTGCGTAAAACGCGAGCGCGAGAAAGAGAGACGGACGACGGAAAGTTGAACGAACTCACTCGCGGGACCGAAGCTCGCTAATTTTTTAAAGACCCACCTCCGCGCGCGCGACCAGTATTTCTACTATCAAGAGAGGCAGGCCACCGCGCGCGATCGAAGTTTTGCTGCGTAATATGAAACGGGCGACCAATCGCGTACGGTTCTCTTTGCGAAGCCGTACAATCATCGTGCAAGATGTTCTCTCACAGTAAAAAAAAAAAAGTGCGGCGTTTGACAGAGCGGATATCTTTTTTCGTCGAAGCTATCGCGCTCCGAAAATGGAATGGAATGTAAACCATCGATAAAAACGCGTGCGCGCGCGCGCGCGGGGAAGGTCAAGAACCTCCTTTTCGGCTCCGTCGATTTTTAGAACGATTGTCTTCCGAATCTGGTGGTGTGACTCTTTTGCGTTTCTAGATAAATAACTGATAATATTATCGCACTTTACAAACATAGAATATTGTCAAATCGGTTCTAGGAAAACTCGTTAAACATTTTTGGGCTGATTGTGTTAAGTTTATTCTATTTTTTGACCGGCGAAAACAGATTGAGTTTTTTGCAGCGGTGACAAAAAATAAAGTACGACAAAGTAATTGTATCCAAAAATTCTGTTCACACACACACACACACACAGATCGATTGTTTATCTCAAGAGACCGAGGGATTTTTTATCTCAAAGATCTCGAGACTTTATCATATAGACACGTGATAATACTTAAAATATTTATTTTGGTGTGTGCGCGCGCAATACGAGTGTATTTGAATAGCAATTTACAAACGCGCAATCGTCGATTTAAATTTATCGTCGTCGCATTAAAAGACACGTCGTATGGAAATGTCACTTTCTTTGTTCGACGACACGCATCGAAACGCATAAATTTTCAACAAACGATGAGAGCACTTTTTCATTCATTTGCCAACTCGCGCCGGAAAGCGTCAAGTGAAATATCGATCGTATTTCGTGTCAACTGTGTTTACACAGAAATTAGGACGCGGCCAATTGTGAAGGAAACGAGACAACTCTCGTCGGCGAGAGGGGAGAATTGTTTGACGCGCGAATTGTCTTGATTTTTCGCCGAACAAATCCGCGAACGATGTAACGTCGGCACGTATTCCAAACGTCACCAGAGTGAATTAAGGCGCGTTACGCAAATAAAAACAAAAAAAAAAAAAAAGAAAAACGGACGCACACGGTTGAATGAAGCCGCGATATCGCGTCAGAAGCACGTTTGATGTGAAACTCGATTAAAACGGTCTCTTATTATTAATTTTCACGTCCGATCTTAACGCACACGTGTTTCTATTGACAAACGTGCAACGTACCATGATTTGCAATATGACGCATACATTGCACGACGTTGTCACATGCGGTCCGAGTTATTATTTTAACGAGGAAACGGAAACGAGACCGACAATCCTAGTAAAAAAAAAATCAAACATAAGACGCTATTTTATCGCTCAATTGATTCTAACACGTGCCCGAGGCGTGACACAATTAAATGTTTGCTGTTTCACTATCTTTGCGGCATGACGTTAAGTGACTTATCGGTTGCTGACTATTGCGATTCGGAAAACGAAGTGTGAAATTCTTTAATTTGATACTGAATTGTTCGATTAATTTGTCATTAGGAGGAAAACTCGCCGATAAAAATCGAATTTTATATCTCCATTCGGCGCGAATGTATCTTTCTTTTCGAAAAAGAGACAACGAGGCGAGAGAGAGAGAAAGAGAGAGAGAGAGAGAACGCGCGTGACGTCAGCGTGCGTCTGGAAACAGCTGACCGCATTCCACAATAATTGTTTTGCATAATCGCGGTGGAAGCCTCTCTCGGCTGCGCCCGCGAACAAGGAGAAAGAAGCCGACAAACACGAGCGAAAAGAAAGGTGGGGGCGGAGAAAGTAGAGGGGAGAAAATTCGAAAGGCGGCCCCCTTGAGTTGCCCGCGGTGGGGCGGGATGAGAGGTGCCCGGGCCCGGCGGACCGACCACGGCCCTGGTCCAGCCGTCAATAGTTTCGCGACTGGTGCGCGGGAGAGGAAGGGTGGCTTTTAAAGTTTAAAGATCCGACCGCGACGGCGTCGTCGTCTAGGCATGTCAGGGGTGCTCAATTCGCGGCGCCCGACTACGTGATAAATAAATGTATCATCAGGGATGTATCACATCAGACCGCGCGTAATTGTTTTTTTTTTTTTCGTTTGCAAATTCGTCGAATAAATTTTGTGCCCGTCCGTTCGCAAACAAAACGTTCGCTCCGACGATGCACGCTTCTCTTGTTCAATTTTCTGAAACTTGGCAACTTACGACGTTAAACATCTTCACCAGTGGAAAAAAGTTTGTTAGATAAATCCAACGCGAGAAGTTAACACGCGGAAATAAAAAACTTATCTTTCTATTCGCGCGCGTAGAAGATAATGCGAGTCTCGTATTTCGATATTATTCCAAGAAGCGTCGATAGTTCGACGCAGAAACGAGAACCAATTAAAATTCAAAGTACAACATAAGGAAAGCGAGAATAACGAGGTCTGTGCGGTGAGATCTCGAGATGAAATATCTCCAGAGAAGAAGGTTAAGGAATGTGTCATGTGGAGTGGGGCACTACAAAGATATTTGCGCCGTATATATGATCCTGTTTAGCAGCATCTTCCGCTGCGACCTACATTGCGATGTTTTCGCTATGAACGGAAAAGGCCGTGGAGATAAATGAGACGCGCGCGATTATCTCAAATCTCTAATAAAACGTTATACATATATATATTTTCGTGTAAATAGTTCGGTTTTCAAAAATCGAAATCAGACGCGGCGACGCGAAACTGCGCGTTTTGTTCTTGTTTCATTGCGGAGCGATGTATCAAACGCGTCCGGCCATTCGGCAAACTACGAACGTAAGACATTTTGCAATTCCGGCCGCACGTCTCCAAGAATGGTGTGTCGCGCACATAGTTGTCGCGTGACGTTGGCGGAGAAACGACGCCAACGACAAGCGGGAACGGCGATACGGAGAATAATAAAAAGAGCCATTGCGTCGGTCATTCGCGGTTCTGTGAAAAGCACATCCGACATTGCGAGCGTCATTGAACGTCTACGCACAATCGATCATACACTCGCGACGTGCGAGAATAAGCTTACCCATGTAGTTTGTATTCTCGTTTCCCGACAAATCTAGAAAAATTGTACCAAAACGTTTGTCAATGTTACACAGTTCGCAAAATATGCGATAGATATATGAAATACATTTTATATGTATTGCAAAAGTTGGCGAATTGTATTTATGTCAAATCTAAGCTTGGTTTTCATTTCTCAGGATTAAATTACATGTTGCGCAAATGACAGAGAAGTCGCGATACCGACATCCGATACTGGTTTTTCCTCGCGTGCGACTTTTGACTAGCACTTTGTATTTGTTTGTTTGTTTGTTTGTTTTTTTTTTCTATTCTCCATGACTTGCGACACACGTTATCGGATCGGGCGACAATCGGCGAGACGAGAAAAAAAAAAAAAAAAACCAAAGAGAAAACGCGAACCAAAATTCATCGCAAAAAATATTTATTACCTCGCCTCATCTTCTCGTCCAACTTCACGTGATTTTGCGCGAGCGTCGCGATGAGAGCAAAATATAATTTTTTGCGCGACGAAATCTATGCCTACATTCACAGCCGCGGAGAGATAAAGAGAGGAAGTGCAAAGAGTACCAGATAGAGAATGGCGTTTTCGATGACGCAACAACGCGACTCAAGCTCGAGATTGGTCATAGCCAGATTGCTCATCCGCAGTTTATCCTATACACAATACACAATTCTCGTTAGCGCCGTGCCATCGCGCGCACACGCGACCATCAGCCGTGTGGTGTGTGCGTTCGGCGAAGAGAGACCGAAGCTCGCTTGATTCACAACGCTCGATTTTCTCGAGAAAAAATTTGCATACAATTTTTCGTCGTTACGTAAAATTCCCGGTAACGAAATGCCGCGAATCGAAACCGCCTTCAAGAAACAAAATTGCCGAAAACAAAGACAACGACATGAATCTCGCCGCAACCTCTCCCGAAAAGTGACGATATATCGCGCAATATTACGAAGCGCGCCCGGGGAATCGATAAACATTTAATGATGCGCAGTGAACATTGCGGTACATGCGAAGAGACGTATAACGAATATTACGCGGTCGCGTGCATGTTGAAATTCCCGAATTGTCTTCGATTACTCAGCGTTTCGGAAGCGCCAATATTGTTTAATCGATACCGCCACATCCGGCGCTTCGTCGGAAGTGGAATATCGGTCATGCAAAAAAAGCACTCCCGCGAGAGGGAAGCGCTATTGTCGATACTGTCAAAATGTAGCAAGAAATATCTCAGGTGTAACAAGGGCGGCGACGGCGACGACCCACCTCCCGGTATATCGCACCACCATGGGAATTCTAATTAGAGATAATGACGTCATTAGGGTCTAAGCCGCGACGACACGGAACGCTCGTCCATTACGCATGTTGCGCGTACGAGCCTACACCTTATATTCCCCGTACACGGACCGTACACGTTGTGCTTACACGCGGAAGAAGTCGCGTCTTGGTCCAAGGAGCGTGTGTCCTGCTCGGAATCGTCGCTTAATATTATGCTCGAAGAGGAAGATTTAGATCGCGTTTCGTTTCACGGCGAACGGAAAAGGAGGTGCTCGTGATGTACCACATCTTCCTCTCCCTCCCTCTCTCCTTCCTCTCTCTCTCTCTCTCATTCTTTCTCTATTGTTGGACAAACCAAAGACTTGCGAAAGAAAGACCTTTTCAAATTAACATTTCGACTACACGTACTTCCTCCTATAATCGTTATCGATGTGTATTGCACACTATCGACCGAGCGAGCGACTCGCGCAAAACGCGACACACACAGTCGCGTCACGTCCGGAATAATAATCGCGTACGAAAATAATGGCAGCGCCTGTTATCTCTTCGCTTCTGCGCGCATACATTACGACGACGCACGGAGTCATTCCGTGATTCATGACGTTGTTAAAGCAGTTCGCGGAATTATGGACATGTCGCCGCTCGGACGCTTGGACTTCCCGCCGCGCGCGATGAGACCCGCGAGGAGAAGGAATTTTGTAAACAGAATCCGCGCGTGCGTGATGCACGCAACGAGAGAAGTTCCGAAATTACCGGTTTTTTTGTTTGTTTGTCAAAGTGCGTATTTGCGTTTTTTTTAATTTTTACAGAGAGACAATTGTAGAAATTAAAAGTGGACATTTGAAAAAAAAAACCTGTTTGATGCTATTGTTTGAAGAAAAGAACAGGCGACTGATTTTTCCTTCTCTCTCGGCACTTCGATCTTCTGCGGAAGACCCGCGGCCTACGATTTTCGGGTCGACGCGCAGTTTGACCGTCGCCGCATATTTTCGCGCACGCGTTGAATAACAGCGTCGTAACACACACGGCGCGTCGCGGTGACACAACTCGGTTCGAGTTAAGCCCCGAGCTTGTCGTCGGCCAACAAAGCAGCGCACAGACGAGAGACGAGAGGGAGGAGAAATGATCACGAAACGGAAAGAGAAACGGGGAGGAATTTAGTCCGACACGTGTGTGCGGACCGAGTCTTCGCATGTGTGATCCTCCTCACCCGGCATCCCCACTGCGCATCATCTTATCTCTCTCTCTCTCTCTCCTCTCCGCGAGTATTTCCTTCGCCGGTGTGTCTCCGATTTGATCGATCTGTCTTTGTCGCGTCGCAGCTCCTTCTCGCTTCGTCCTGACAGTACGTGTGTGTGCGTGTGACGTCGTCAGCACAGATACCTGTTGCATGCCGCCGCGCAGAGGGAGAAGCGTTGGTGCGTGCAACGAGCGATTGGGGCGAGCGGCGGCGCCGAACGAAGAGAGAGAGAGAAAGAGTACAAGAATGTAACAGTGTGTACGTGTGCATGAGAGACAGAGAGAGAGAGAGAGAGAAAGATCGCGTCTCTGCCTTGCGATAAAATTCTTTTAACTTGACACTACACGCGGTGTCAATTGCAAAATTATCTTTTTATAGCAGAGTTGAGCGGAATTTTATTCCGATGTCGAATCAGCTTTTATACTTGACGCAAACGAAATATATCCTCCGCGACATATTCGCGCGTGTCGCACTTAGCTCTTATGAAAATACACTAGGTGTGTAGAAATGTTTAAAGCGTCGTGAACATTCGATGCAAACTGATAGGTTGATTCGAATAATTAAAATTGTCTCTCCGAGATAATATCGCGTCGTTAAACTTTATCGAAGACTTTGTTTGTTGAAAAATTTTGTGAACAAATTGTTTTTCTCGATGTTCAATAGAAACGTTTTAAGCAAATGCCAGTGGGACACCAATATACGGCGATTTGTTTCGCACATTTATTTCGTCTCGTTGACGCGTTCTATTTTTGCGAAAACAGCAAGAGAGAGATATATTAAAGCGTCGTTGATGCGCTTTTAAACGTCGCGATGTACATACGCGCGTCAAAATTGCGGCGGAGGATAAATACAATAGGGTCGCCGCGTATTATCGTCGTTTTATTATCCGCGACATTTGTTAAAATCGCGATGCCGATTCGTCATGATTATTGTCATCTTTCTAGTCGGTATTAATCGCGCGCCTCTGTGGCGTCGGCGGCCGAGCGAACGCTTTCAAAAGTGACGGTGGTCGCGCTAAATGCCATTGGCGGAAGGAGCAGAGAGACGAGCTCTCGCTCCGCGGCCTGGCTTTTCAGGAAGATCGGAATCAACGAAAATAGACGAGGCACTGGGGCCGCCGCCACGGTTGGACGTTCGCCAATAATGTGGCGCCGTGAAAAACTTATGGCGAGAAGGAAAAAAAAACAGAATGAGAGATAAAAAAAAAAACCTTGCAACTCTTTTACACGCGATTATTTTCCACCATGCCGCTCCCGCGCCGCAATCCCTTTTTTTTTCGAGATAAATAATGATTTCATTCTTCTTTTTTTTTTTTTCCCCCGGGATTGAACAGTTCGAAATTATTCTACGGTGTGGCTACGATAATGTCATTTACGTGGCGGAATTCGATTCTGTAATAACAGTATCTTTCCGTTCGCGGCGCTAAAAGCGAGGAAAAAAAAAAAAAAATTACCAAGACAATATGTAGAAAAAGCGTACGACAGTCGCTCGACTGTGGTTCTCGCAATTTGGAGAAGAAATTATCGCGTTACAACGTTAATAAAAAGCAAACAAAACTAGCGAGCGGAGATAACCGCGAACACGCGTATTATTCCGTACCCTTTCCATTCAGTGGCTCTCTCGAATCAGTGACTCTTATCGAGCCGCGGAAACGACCTGTGACTCTTTACGTACGCATACTCCGTGTACGGAATCACGTACGTACGATGTTTTGAGAGCACGCATTGAGAGAGAACGTTATCGTTACGCTGATAATTCGTGAAAGGTCGCCGAAGTGGGATCGAGTTAAAAGGATCTCGTTGCGGACCAAAGTTTATACTCGCTCGGGCCCGATGTAGATGGATTTTATTTTTATAAATACGCGATAACGCGCGAAATAACGCGACCGCAATCAATTAGGATAACAATTGTGCGACACACGGTGTCGTAGAAAAAAAAAAAACTACACCATCGATCACTCGCGTATAAATTTATTATCGAACGATTATTTTTTTCAAACTCTCTTTCCGGAAAGATAATTCGTAACAAATTTTCGCGTTCTAAATTCGATTCTGTTGACGAAACAATTTTTTTCTCTCTCAATCTATTTCGTTTCGTAATTACATCCGCGAACTCGTTAAATTGATATTTCAATCTCCCACAAATTTCGCGACGCGATAGCGTGTGTGTGCGCGCCGGGTCGTTCGGCACGATCTCACGATCGACCGGTCGATATTAAGCGCGCGGTTAGTTAGTATAGCGGAGTATAACCGGACTTCCGCCTCCAATCCCGAAGATTGAAGGAATGCGGTTGAGAACCGCTGCCCTAGAACGCGCCTCGGTCGCCGGCACAGAAATAGAACGGTCGGACCTTACGCGCACTTTTGCGCCTTTATGTAACCCCCGGCCGAAATTTTGCGCGCTTGTACGCGCAATATCGCGCGTGTGTCTGTGTGTGTGGTCGTTATCTATCTAATAATACATGAATTTACTTGAGGCATTCGTTGAAGATCAAACGCGCAAACCCACGCACCCCGCGCCATATACTCACACACACACACACACCGAGAGCGGAGCGAGCGAGCGTGCACGTGCGTGCTGCAGCATACACGCGCACGCCTGACGTAAATTTCGCGTCAGTGCGTTCACCTCTTCGATCTCATCGCTCGTTCTTCACGGACGCTTGAATGTCGAGTTGTTAATTCTCCTCGCTCGAGGAACATCGGAAACTACTGTTCGATCGACGACTGGCTGTCTAAATAAAGGCACGCTCGCCGCCGGTGTGTGTATTAGCTATGCCGCGCGGATCCTGTCGTCCTGCTCGCTCGCTCTCTCTCTCTCCGCTCCGTTTTTTCGACCGAGAGAGCTACTCCATTCACGCGAGAACTAGCCGGGACAAGTGGGGAAAGAAAAAAAAAAAAAAACGTGGCAAGTGCGCGAAACAAAAAATGTTACCTCCGACGTGCTTATTTTGCTCCGACTCTTCTGTAATTTCTTATTTAAACTATGTTCTTTTTCTACATTTTTGCGCTTGACCGTTTTAGATAAGAAAAACTATTTGACCTAGTTATGCTAAAAGCCAGTATATATCTTTTCATGCATATATATATATATATATATACATATATGCGTGTGCGCGCATATCTCTATCAGCAAATTTTAAGATAATTTCTTATTTTTTTAGATTTCCACCTTGTCTTCATTTCACACAGTCTCGATATTATTCTGAGCGGAGTTTTAGCTTCTAATTACAAGATAGCGCGCGCGCGCGATTTTCTGTCGTATTTAACATTCTAAAGTATGATAACGTCGCCACGTTTGAATATGCAAGCGAGAATAGCTGTTTTTTCTCAAGTTATAATCGCATTTTACTTCGGTTGCGCGAATTTCGGAATGTTTTTTTCCCGCAAAACACTCAAATCTATTTTTGCAAATTACGATTTCGCGTATTGACGCGACAATTGATGTAAAAAAAAAAAAAAAAATTGTTTCTCTAATAATTCGCAGAAACTATGCAATTCTTAGTCCGCGCAGGAAGTCGCGCGAAACACGCACTCATTGCTCTCTCACTCGTTTGCCAGTGATTCGTCAATTTCCTGCGACGTCGAACTGACGTAATGGAAAGACCAGGCGCTCGCGAGAAAGATAGACAGAGAGAGAAAGAGAGAGAGAGAGAAAAAAAAGAGCTTCCTTTAAGCGAGCGACGAACAAAATCACGCGCGCTTTTTATACTATGTTTTTTTTTTTTCCGCTCGCCAAGTAGCGCTTTATCAAAACATTTACCTTCGATTATTTAACTCGTGGCACTTTGATACGACGACCCGCCGCTAGAATGTGGTTTTTCCTCTCCGCGCTGGCTTCCCGTGTTGGTCGCGGCGCTCGATCTCCGAGGAAGAGATTTTTTTTTCGTGTCAGCCTCGTGTCGTGGAATATCCAAATGATCCCGGGAAAATGTAGACATGGCGGCCGCCGTCGTCGTCGTCGCGATGATTCGCGCAATAGGCGCAGACGCCCGCGCAGACTCCCGCGAATTTCGCGAAACGGCGGCAACGTCGCGCGTGACACGGACGGATTCCTTCCGTTTCCGTGTCGAGAACTTGGCTCGGATAACCGGCGGACGTGTTTCGTTCCGGCTTACACGACCACGTCGATCTTTAAGCAAGAAGGGCGAGAATCGAGAAAAAAAAAACTACAAGAGAGACGTCGCGGTATCACGTGAATCGAAAGCGCTCGCGCAGCGTCGCGAAAAGCGGCGAGCTGTCAACTATCCGCGCGCGTGGACAACCGGCTGCCAGACGGACGGGAACTGAGTAGAGCGAGAGCCGATCGCTCGCGCATCCCCTCCTCTCTCGCTCCCTCGCACCGTCTTTGCCCTTCCCTTCGCCCCGAACCCGTCGTACTGTGTTCACCCTCATTCGGCGACTCTCGTTCCGTTTCGCTCCGTTCCCTCCTACCGCCTCGTCTCTTTCTCGTCTTGTTCCTTCCACGGCGGCTACCACCGCTCGCGGTCGTCTTTGCGACACATCGCGAAACGTGCACGGGCGCGAGGATAGAAAACATGGGAATCACATGATCGGGCACTGTGACACGACGATTGCGATAAATTTCGGTTTCTCACACCAGAAACGTAGAAAAATAAACATAGAAACTGACAACAAGACATCTCAATGACACGTAAGCACGACGTCGCTCGAGCCGAACGCACGCACACACGCACACGCACGTAGCGGAAAAACAACTAAAGTAAGAAATTAACACATTTCGAAAACGATGATTTTGTTGTCAATAATTATCGTATCGCATTAAAGATTCGGATAATATGTAAAATTGGAGTGGCCGAGTGTGACGCGAAGTGTGTGTGTGTGTGTATAAACATTTGCTATTTTGATTCGATGCAACATGTGTTTCGTAACGAGACCACTCGCTCTCTCTATCGCTACACCAGAGTTTAATATGCACATTGTCTATAATACGAACGTCTATTTCACGACACGCTATAATATCGGAATAAACGAGCTGCATAATGAGACGGACTTTGTATCGACGTGCGATTAATCTCTTTTTTTTTTTTGCAGAATTTGCGAAATTTCTCGGAGCGCGCATTTGCGAGCCACTTAAGTTATTAATATCGTCATCTATCGCGTATGAATAGTGGCAATTCGATGTTTAGCGATAAACTCGCAAGATCGATCGAGAGAGAGTTGCGTGCAAAAAAATATTAACGCAATACGCGACACAAATGCGCGTAAAAACGCGCGTATTTGCTTTTTACTTATGTCAGTTTTTTTTAGTCCTCACCGAAGTATTTCTTGATCTCTCGCACGTACAAGACCGCGGATATATTCTTTCAAAATTGATTGACGACCAACCGCAAGAGTTGTGTGTGCGCGAGAAAGATCAAAGATCACACGTAGAGATCTGCTCCGAAACTATGCGCTAGTATATATTCGCGAGCTATTAAATTGTAGCCGCTCTCGGTCGCCGAAACTCGTGGCGCGCTCTTCTGGCGACATAGCGAGCTTTCGAAATGGATTCGCAAAATGGCCGTCGATCTTTTATTCCTCCTCCGAGAATTGCACGCGGAGCGCTAGAAATAGCGAAATAACGACAACGATCGTCCGACAATTGCGTCTTTGCATTTAATGCGAGAACGGCCGCTTCTTAAAGTCGACGATCTAACCGCGCGAGCGGATCAGAGCAACAACGCGCTATTTTATTTACATACACGCACACACACACGCACACACACACACACACATAAACAATTGTCTTTTCGTTATCTATTCATACGATCTAGTCGTTATGCAATTGTTTATCGACTCATATAGTCCTCGCGAGATTTTTGTATTAGTTCGGCGAAACATACGATTCTATGTGATTTCTTTCTCTTTGCTCGGCCGAAAGTTTAATATATCGACTAGATTTCTGATTTAAAATATTAACTAAAAAATAGAAACGCCGCTTGTTTTTGTGCGAAACAAGATAAATAAAAAAAAAAAAAAAAAAAAACAGAGCAAAGGGTCAATGAAATGCGATTTTGCGAAATCAATGTCAAGGAGAGGAGTCTCTCCGAGCAAACATCGCCGAGCTCATGAATTCTGAGGAGGCGACTTCGAAAAAAACCCATTTGTCTAATCTGCGAAAAAGATAAGCAAATGACAGGTGATGCGAGCGTTTATGACAGATAGAAGAAACGCGCGAGAGACGGATCGATATCTGCAAAGTTATAATTTTGCTTGTTTTCACGATAGCAAAAAAATAATTCACGTTTGTGCTTCTTTGAGAGACGCGCAAACTGAGTCCGTTGTCACACGTTTTGTTTTTTTCTTTTTCTTCAATTTTTCGTCCGACATCGTTCGCGAAGTACATCATCGCACGCAACCGCACGCGCAATATAACGCGCGATTATATCTATGTCGCGATTGTATTAGCGTTTTTTTTTGGCGAGTTCACACGAACGCACATTATGTTCACGTGGAAAGCGCCGGCGGTTTAATGGCACCGCACCGTGTCGCGGTGCTAATTGCTCGATCGAATGCGATTACGTCTATCGCTGAAATGTTTGACACGGAGATATGTGCGCCGCCCCTCTCTCCGCGCGTTGTTATTAGATTTAATACACGAAAAAGATCGAAATATATACGTTACCGCATCAATTCCGCATTTCGAACTTTGCGCGTGCTCGCGGTTTTGCTCGAACCTATACTTACGGTTTATTAAAATTCACGTTGCGTGATATCGCAAAGTGAAATAACGTAGTCTACGAGAAAAGGAATGTTTTGACGCTTCGAACTGTGGCAAAAACGGGGACAAGTTCGGAGTTAATAAAACACAATTAAGTAGATAAGAGGTAATGTCGTATGAGGTTTCACGAGGTTGCATCGATCGTCGCACTGACCCGAACGGAATAATGTATATCGAAAGAGAAAACATACATATATCCGCAATCGAATTGTAAATTGATGTTTGCAAGCAAACGGAACAAGGCAGATAGTGTTTAATAAAAGAAATAATATGAGGTTTTTACATTTCGATCGATAGTCCGCGTGTGTGTTCTCTGAGATAAGACCGTCGATTTGACCAACATCGACGCACACAATTTGGAAGGATTGGATCTTGTGAACGCGATTGATTATTTACACGCACAGTTATGGAAGAAGTTAATTCTCACGTAATTAACGCCGGTGTTAAAAATTCCATTTTAATTACACATTTATATTTCTGCTCGTTTATTCTCCCGAGAAAACTTATCGATTCGCGAATCGAGAGAGAACAATTGTCCCGCCGCGCATACGCGTGTTGTAGAATTAGAAAATAATAAAGTTTTGTTGACTACAATTGAAATGTTGAACATTCAACGAACGAAAAAAAACAATAAATTAAAATAATGGAAGATGAAATACGCGAGAGATTCGATTGTATCAAACTCTGCTGGTGAGAAAAATATATAGAACATTATTTATCTCTCTCTCTCTCCCTATCTCGTCTCTCCCGTACTCGATGATTCTCATAACAGCCTATTAAACGATATCAAGTGCATTAGCGCAAACGAGCAATTTAGTCTTCCTCGATGGGATCGCGTAGCAGCGAGGAAATTCATGACATGTACGATACGAAAAAAAAAAAAAAAAAACAAAAAACAGTAGCAAAGCAAAAACATAAGACGTTGAAATGCCGAAACGCGAGCAAATTTTTGCGCAAAGTACAAATTTTTCAAAAGATCTAAAAAACAAAAATTAATGAACGTCGAGATCATCAGTTTTAGACGCGCAAAGTTAAACACGTTTTAACGTAACCATAAACTTCTCGCGATGAAATTCATTTCGAAATTTCATCCGCGTCGCGCCAGGGCATCCTCGAGAGCTCGAGTATCCTCGAAATATCGCAGACGTATAAACTCGTCGCCGCGGCGACGTCGCCGTCCGTGGAAATAGAGAGAATAGAAGTGGATTTAGAAATAGAGCCGCGCGCGCCAGTCGTCGGCCTAGAATTTCATCGAACGTGGCCTAACCCGCCGCCGGACGATACTGTTTCGGAACGAATTGGAACGTGCGCTCCGTGTCGCTCCGATGCGACAATACGGTTGCGATGCACCGGGCAACTCGCGATGAATAATAAACAACGAGACGCCTATCTAGGCTTCTCGGCGGTATCGAGAGAAGTATTTCTGCGAGTAACGGGGTGTGTGCAATCTTAAAATAATGGGTTACACGCCGGGAATCAGAAATGCCGCGCCGATGAATAAGACGCGTTTGAAAATAGTCGCGCGGCCCAATGGTGAGAAGATGGATCCTACTCTCTCGCGCAAATGTCAATTTTCTCTCCCGGGAAAAAATTCATCATTTCGCGCGCGAGATTCTCTCGTCCGTAAAATTTTGATACAAATTCGAACCTCCAAAATTAATATTTGGACAAACATTAAAAATGGAACATGTTTAAAAAAAAAAAACAGATCGATCGATAGAAAGAGAAAAACAGTTTTTCTCGTCTCGATAGTTCGCTTCCTCACCGTGTTGGTCTGAATAGCGGTAATAAAAAAAAAAAAAAAAAAAAAATTATCGCGAGCCGTCTGCTGACCTCGGCGTACTAATTAGAAAAATTACCAGGAATTTGAAGGTGTCTAATTTAATGATGAATAATGTACGATGTATCGCGCGATTAAAAGGCACCCCGTTGCGAGCGATGTGGCGGCGGCGTTCGCGCGGACCGAGTTACACTTCCTTGAATGCGGCATCCTGTCGCGCAAGTACTGTCCGAGACAGCCGTCCGCTGCGCGTTCTCTGTGTTGGAGCGGACAACAATTACGCCGGCGCGACTTCCTTCCTACGTGGAGAACGAACGAACGAACGAACGAACGAACGAACGAACGAACAAGCGAGCAAGCGAGCGAGTAACGCGTGCGCGTACTACCGTCTCGTAGAAACCACGCGCGCACGCACGCACGCATGCATGCATGCACGCACGCACGTAGTGGTTTCATTCATAAAGTCACGCGTTTCGCGAGGAAACGCCTGCGAGCGCGCGCGCGCGTTAACGACAGAAACGGCTTTGCGCTCGCTCATTCTTTTCTTTTCTTTTTCTTTTTCTTTTTCTTCTCTCCTCGTCGTATAATATCTACGTTACCTTTACCCCGCGCGAGAAAAGAGCGCGTTAAATACGCGCCTCCGGAACGAACGCTCGCTCCGCATCGACTTCCGCTCAACTCGGATGCGCAACGTTGGAGGATGCGCCGCAGCAATAAAAGCCACGGCCGGTTAATGCATCCGCAGACCTCTAACTCTCTCCTTCCTTCTTTCTTTATCTCTCGTTGCGCCCGTGTAAACCCGTGTGTGAGAGACACCTCATGCGATTCCCTTTTATTCTCACGGCGTATAAATATTTCCTCACGGCTTTTCTCTGCGCTTAGAACTTTTTAAGTGCGCACTACGTATATTTGACTTTTAAACACATGTTGTATTTAATTCGTTCTTTAAACAAGAACGTCAGCTCGCGAATTGGAAAATCTCTCGCAAGATTTTCTCAGTTTCTATCTATATTTGTTTATTTTTCCCACAAATTTAGTCGACAATTGTCAAATTCGACATGTAAGAAAGTTGTTGGAATTTTTTTACGATCGCACGCGCGCGTATAAATTTCGTCAAGTGCGCGGTCTTGGATCTCGCGTTTCGAAGTGCGGTGACCCTTCCAGGCTTGAGCGGAACTCCTTCGCTTCCGGTGTTGTTCCGCTGCTGCTATTTCTATATATAAACCCACACGGCTTGTCGACGTAAAACGCATGCATGTGTGTGTGTGTGCGTGCGCGCAGAGAATTTGCGCATGTGCGAGAACGCGCTGCCAAATACTATCGCAGAAGAAGAAGAGAACTTTGTTACACAAAAGGCTACTTTATCGGCCGCGTAATTTTCACGAATGATTTTTCACAGAATTTACTTCGTAAATTACTCAAGTTTTGACATGTATAAAAAATTGTCTTCTGTGAAGAATCTAAAAGACGTTGAGGAAATTTAAAAAATCTCCCGAACGTATCTTGGAAATTTAACGTGTAATAAACACACGGAGGATTTTGCAAAAATCTGCATTGCAGTTTTACTTAAATGTGATCTTGTCAATTGGTGTTAGATTTTATTGCAATAATTTTCTCACAATTTTCTCACTTCCTCTCTGACAAACAAACAAATAAATAACGCATTTGTTGAGTAACGTAGTTGTTATACTTACTAGATCGTGTTGTTTTGAATCGTCGTCGATTCTCTCATATTCTTGGCGTGCTAGATTGATAATAGTTTGTCACAGGATACTGTTGTACAATTGGTAGCTTCCCACGACTTCCGGTACTCCGGCTGTGGAGGTCGGTGATTACTTTTTGTCGGAAGTTTCGTCGCGGTATATGTATATGGGGAACATAATGGGAGAGGGGGGGGGGAATGTACCGGAGTCAAAGGTTGCGCGACGTTTGTTGTCGAGATGAGTTAATCCTGAAAACTCGTTTTGCTGAGCTCGAATTTTCAGTTGTCTCTTTATATCATCATCAGCAAACGCACGCGTTGATAAGATAAGAAAACGTCAAAATATTTGACGTTTTTCACACAAATATCAAGAAAATATATTAATTGTTGTCTTTTACACAATATGAAAAAAAAATATGTTGCACACTAATAAACATTGTATTGTGACAAATAAACGTTAGATGTAACAGAGATCGTGGAGTAATTTGCAACAAATTGCGTAAACAATAATTTGCCTATACACGTTTGATGACGCTGGATGAGGAGAAAACGAGAATACGGGCAAAACGTGAAATGACAAGGGAAAGGACAATGTCCTAGGGTGGATGCTTTAATGCTTGCGAGAGAAGCGAGTTTCGTTTTAGGACGCACCCTTGCGTATCGACGCGCAGCGAACCACGAGTTCGCTACTTATTTCCTAAATCGACGTCCAACGTACATATATATAGTATATTTGTAGACAGCGAGTTTCTCGTACAACCTAAAATAGACCGTCGTGTAAAAATCCGAGTTCGTCTTACGAAATACTCGCGATATCTCTGCCCCTCCCTCCTCTCCTTTTATATATTTTCGTGAATTCAACAAGCTTACTTAAATTTCAAATCATCGTTCGCCCACGTGTGTTACTCGCCATTTAAACGTTTCAAACACACCGTCAGTCTGACGTGTGTTTTTCCTCGCGTCGGTTCGATTGATGGCGAAATTTATTGCGAATTTCACATTTAACGAAACGAAGATCTCACCACAATATTCGCAAAAACCACCGAAGGTCGATCGTTAATTGCAGATTTTCCAGAGTTTTTAAACACGCAATGCGCAACAAAAACAACAGAAACAACACTGACGTAATATCCCGAGTCGCTAGACGAGAGAAAGAGAGAAAGAGAGAGAGAGAGAGAGAAAGAGAGAGATCCGTCATCGAGCCGCGTTGCACGTGCGCGCTGTGCACCGGTTATGTCGACAGCGGTGCGCAGGGCAAAGTGCATTGTGAGACTGCTGACGGGTGCAGCACCGGTGTCCCGGCTTTCCTATGCAACGCACTGCACACCCTACCTCCCACCCTCCTGCCAACGTTCTTTCGGCCCCCTTTGGTCTCTCCCTGCTTCTCATTCCACGATCGGTGCGTATATTGCACCGACCCACGTGATCGTTCGCTCCGGCTTTAAGACCGATTATCGCGTCGCCGACATCTTCCTGTCCCTTTCTCTCTTTCTCTCTCCGTTTTAATCCTTTTGTCGCTCTTTTTTTACTCTCCATTTAGTTTATAACAATTAGATTATCTACACGTCATATATTATTTATCTTAAAAGCTAATGTCTTTGAAATCAAGGAGCGAACTCTCTCTCTCTCTCTCTCTCTCTCTCTCTCTCTCTCTCTTTCGCGTTTTCGCACCTTCCAGACGGCCGACGTCTACGTCTTCGTCGGTGCCTCGCTTCACGGGATTTTTCGTCCCCCTTTCTCTCACCACGTGGTACGAACGTGATGTTCCTCCACGATGACCGGCCGTTTTTGTCTTCGTCCGTTCCCTCTGCGAGCAGCAGATGCGCGTCCATCCGTTCGCTTCTTCCACCGCCGTTGTTCGCGCAGACTTCTCTGTATATCCCTCTCGCGCATTCTACGTGGAAACGAACGTGGTAGTCCGTACCCGTCGAAATCTACCTCTTCTTCGTCTTACCCGCCACGTCTCGCCGCCGGATTTTGCTTAGCCACTGCATTATTTCTGTTCGCCCTGAGCCACTCTTCCTGTCTCCGTCTCGTTCTCGGCGCCCAACAATGACGGATTCGCACCACTCTCTGCGCACGTTGAGTCGCAGAGACCAACCCTCATGAAAGTTCTCCGTACATACTTGGATGTTTTTTTTTATTTCAGTCATGTTCGCGGTTCTCTCTCTACTTTCGTTATTTTTATTTACCGCGTACGCTTTTACAGACACACTTCGGTGATGCCAGACGGCGTGCCATTTTTCTTTTTGCGCATCTCGAACGGTTCCGGAATCTATTCCTAAATCTGCCAACCGAAGCCTCTAGCCGTCTATCTCGGTTAGTGTGCCCCTACCACTGCGGCATATGCGCGCGCGTTCGCATTCGTTGCACCGGGAAACCGAGCCGGCGATGCGACTGTCCTTGTCGCACGCCGCTTAGCTCCATTCATGTCTCGGTTCTCGTCGGGTTATGCAACTCTCTGGTGAGAGACGCGAAGCGCGAGGGACGAGGACGCCGCGCACCGCATCGCACTGCGTCTGAGCCGAAGAGAGAAAGAGAGAGAGAGAGAGAGAGAGAGGTCAAACGATATAATTATTGATTTGCTCGTATGTGTATCATTTTTTTTCCCCCCTAAAAAGATATAAGTTTAACAAAAATTTAATTGCACAAACGCGGAAAAATCTTCGCATCCGCTTGAAAAGATACACAAGAAGCGGGAACGAAGAAAAACTCACGTGTGTTCAGTCAATATTTTATATATTGCTATATTGCTGTACATTTTAATTAAGTTCTCTCTTTGTTTGCAATGGTTTTGTAATATTCGATATATGTTACTATTAAAAAGGAAAAAAAACAAAGAAAACATAGAAATGTTGTAAAATCCCGCACAGGTACTGCAGAAGGAAAAGAAATCCTTTATCGTAGCTGTGAAAAAAACTGATTAAACTTAGGGCGCGCGAACGCAGTTTTACAGAGCAGAGTTTCTCTCGATTTAATTCCAGGTTTACGTGCAATAATAATGTGTTGTAACAATAATTGCAATAATATTTGTACTAACCACACACAACAAATCGATGAACTAGCAGCACAAAGGCGGAGATAAAACAATTTAAAACGATTTTCATGTCTAAAACAGTTCGCATAAATTTTACACAATTGACAATATTAATCTCTTACGATATCTCTTATGTAATCATCACATAATAATCGGCATAACGAATAACAGGAAAAAATTATATATATATATATATATATATATATATATATATATATATATGTATATATATGTATATATTTTGCTAGAACACCACTCGTGCACGTGTCGTGAACTTCGACGTGGTATTTTGTTGTTGTCGTCGACCGCTGATCGAGACGACCTTCGCTTCTATCATCGAAGCCTTTAAACGACTCTTTAATGCTCGTTCGCACTGGTTTAATATAAACCGTCGTTGGTTTTCCGTACTTTTTTTTTTTTTTTTTCAACAACAATAATTGCACTGAGATTGTCCGGAACAAAGATCGCCGAAAAGATCTCTCGAGCGATTCTGTTGTTTTGTTTACACAGAATGTAAACAAAATAAATGTCATCGACGAAAAAGTCCAATTGACTCCGTGGAAATTGACACTTTTAGCCTCACGAGAAAATGTTAATTGTACAAAAAAAAAAAAAAAAAAAATACAATGATATAAACATGACACGCGAGAGATGCTTCTCGACACACATTCACGAGACCAGACGAACTTATTTAATGCGAGAATTAGTACGAGGATTATTACGTACATAATGTCTTATAACATTGCACGTGAGCGTCGATTCACATGCGATTGCTAATACTTTAATGGTTCTATCGGCACAGTGTGTGTGTGTGTGTGTATGCGTGTGTGAACGTGTGTGTGTGTTTGTGTGTATCAAAAAATATACTTTCTATAATAGGATACAGTATCTTACACAAGTGTGCAGCGTCGAGAATTAGATATCAATAACTGATCCTTTCATTTCATACCGATCGTTTTTTCGAACAAAATACGCGCGATAAAAACGAAAGATAATTACTCGTTAAGTCCAAAGCTTGATATGTAACTCCAATAGTCCAACTCGTCGCAAAAAAAAAAACAAACAAACAAACACACAATTTCGAAGGTCGAGACTCAAACGTCATCTGATTTACTTTAAGTTGGTAAAACGACAGTATTTTTTTTTTATATTTATTTTCACGAGAAACGTACGTCTAGTTTTACGCTGACGCGCGGTCAACCTCGTTACCGTGTTCCGAGATAAACGTCGGGTCCGCTATAAAAAAACAAAAAAAAGAAAAAAAAGACAAAATTGCACCGCGTGCTGCGTGCTCTGTGATTAGAAAGGATACATTGTAACGCAATAAATATGCGTATAAGTTTATAGCTTCCAGGCACGAGAAACGAAGTCGGCAATTGCGCGCCGTATATCACACGCGCACACACGAGAGACACTCCGCAAGTTACAAAATTCTCGCATCGCACGCTCTCCTTCGAGAGAGAAGGAGCTCCGTTTTAAAACGGGGGACTTAAAATTGGAATTTGCATAATTCGACGGCAAACCGCGTCCTTTAATTAAGTTGAAAATTTGCTCGGTAAATTACGATAACGAAATAGCGACTCATTCCGCGCGCGCATGCGAAAATAAACAAAATTTCTTGACAAACATGATAAAATAGCGATTTAAACAATTTATATTTAATAATAAAAAGTAGTCATCTTTATGCGAGACGTTGATCAACAACGTTTTCTCGACGCGTTCGATCAACGTAATTTAGTTGAGGTCCCATTTTCAACGCTGCACGTCGTTTTTTAATTGATTTTATCATCCATTGATATTATAGATGATTAGTTTTTCTTCCTCGTGATTGCAACGACGATTTGCAATTGTATATCGGTGAATCCTGACATCTCAAATTTCGGACTTTGTGGTCAAATCTAACACTACTTTAATTTAAACCTGCGGTTCACACATACCGTCAACTCGGTTTAACATCTCGAAAATCGCATTGACTAGATGCAGGAAGACATTTTTCAAGTGTAAATAAATGCAGTCTACGAAAGCTAAATATATATATATTTAGAAATATGGAAACTTTGTACTTTAAGCAGTTATGCAACTTAACTTTCGCGATAGGCGTGTGCAACTTTTTTTGTTTGGATTTACCAACACGAACTCGAGAAATCAACATCTTATCAAAACTCCTTTTGACTTTACATGTGTGCTGAAGATGATCCAAACTCACACTGAGGGAAAAACTATCTCTCGAAAATTGTTAATCAAGAAAGTTAGTTATTCGGTGGCTACTGGTCACGTATTTACTTGTATTCGAAGTGTCTGTTTATTTTAATCAACTATTTTTATGTGTTTTTATTTATATTTTAATTTTATAAAATATTTACTAAAATCTCTTGCGACAATTTCTTCAAAAGAAGAGAAGAAAAATAAGAGTTTCGCGAAAATTTATTTGCTTAATTTAAAACGCATTTTTCTCTCAATGTACGGATCGAAATTTACGCTCCTACATTTTGTGACAAAAATTTGTTGTTAAGACATATAAACATGTGTCTTAACGTTAGTTAAAAATCATTTTGCAATAACGTGTCTCACGTTAAACTTGGATAAAATAATTGCGCGACACACAATTTAGCACGAAAACAAAAACATCGCGTGTCTCGTTCTTTGATGAATGTCAGGAATCACAAAAATACGTCTAATTAATCCTATTAACAAATCGAAAACGGTCGTTATAATGTATAATATTTTCACTACCGTTCGATTTTCCTGAGTCTTCGAGGATAGACGCCGTGTATTTCGGCGAATAAAAAAAAAAAAAAAAAAAACAGGATACGCCGGAATTGTTCGTAATCACTAAAGCACAGGATTCATTGTTCGATTTCGTCGAAAAACGCACCATTCACTGAATGTCACGTGAATATAACGGAAATAAACTTTTTCCCTCGACTTGCAAGCATTCGGTTTTTCTTTTTGTTTTTTTTTGTTTTTTTTTTTGTTTTTTTTTTGTTTTTTACAACTTTGTCGCAATTTTTGTGACAAGCTCGTCGCAAAAAGTGAGAATACGCCGCGACTCTCTACGTCCAGGACGACCTTAACCTAGGCCAACGTCTAAGGACATCATCACCAGGAAACCCACGATGGCGGCCCAGCTGGCGAGTTTGCCGTTTCCGCTGTAAACAGAAAGCACGCCAAGCGCTCATATTAAAATTCAGATGCGGATTCGCGAAGTTGCCCAAACAAATTCTTCAATTTTTTACATATCTTTTTGAGCGTTTCTCTTTGGATATCCTTCTCCGAAACTTTTCTCGGACTTTCGTCTTGCGGCAATATCAATATTCGGTGGCATGGAACGACAGGAAGGAAATTCCAATTCGAAGAGGAGGACGTAGAGAGGACATCTAGAGAGAGGGTGACGAAGATGCGCAAGGATGGAAAAGGCGACGCTGTCGACTCTCTATCTATACGGGTTTGCCCCCCCCTCCCCCTCCCTCCTTCTCCCCTCGTAGCAACGACCTGGCAGAAAGCGAATCCCAGGATGGCGAGAAATAAAAGGGTTTTCACGGCGAGTAAGTAGGGATTAAGCACATACAAAGCACATACACTCGGCGCCCGCGCCCGCGCGAGTACATATACCCCGGTATTGCACGTCACGGCTTGTTGATTTCGTAAATTATACACGGCCATCAATTTTAACGGCCGGCGAAACGCGCCGTTGTATTTCGGTGGGCGTTCTACCACATCAATCATATCCGCGCGGTAAATACCTCCTTTCGGTGTGGCTCAGAAAATTTGTATTTTTATTGCCCATTATCGTGTCTCATTGCAATGATAGGCCGGACAACAAATGTGCCATCTCTTCGTCGTTATCGTCGCTCACGCGGCAAAACTGGAGACGGTCTCTCGCGATTGCGCTAATCGCACAAGACGATTCTAAAATTGGATTTATCTCTCTCTCGCGCGCGCGTTTTTTAGGCAATTCTATTTATGAGATACGACGATTTATCTCATTCTCGTCGCGCAGTAAAAATAAGATACAAAATAATTTCTTGATTTTGACGAGACGATTCGTAATTTTTAAATTCTTATTTCCACGTTTCATTCTCTTATCGAATATTTCACGTAAAAAAAGAGAGAGAGAAAAAGAGAGAGAGAGAGAGAGAGAGAGTAAAAGGTAGGCCAATAAATTTAAATATTCTTACGAGGATCGGCCGCGTCGAACACGAAGCACGGATATCATCGGTAAAGCGGGCGTTCCTTTTCGCCGAGCAGAGGAAAATGCAAATTGCGCGAGAGGCAACCGTTCCGCGAAACGCGCCGAGCCGCACCGAGAGCCGATTTTTGCCGGCGCTTCCCGCTTCTCCGCGCGCGGAGAATATATATCCCCAAATCTCTCGAGAAGATTCGAAAGAATTCCGCTCGCTTTTTCGATCGTCTCATCTTCTTAGGCCGCTGTCAGGACGTTCGCGCGCGAAACCAGAAACGAATGTAAAACTTGTCCAACCCAATGTGTAGTAAGTAATAGCTCGAGACGCGCTCTCTAACGCAAATATTATTTAAACCCACGAATGGGAGGTACTTGTAGATTTTTAAGGATAGTTTATTTATAGTCCGCGCTCTTCTTGCGCGGCGCAAACACTCGCTAAATAATACGCGCGTAAACACAAATAAGGAAATCTAAACTCCTGAATGAATGTTCTATAAATACGTGTTCTCTTCCTTTCCCTCCTGCGCGTCACCGAACCTCGCATGATATCGACGGACTTGTTGGATGACGGACTTGCGCGCATAATGCGCGCCTCTATGCAAATGTATATAGCTCGAGCGAGAGCTTCCCTTTGAAGAAAGATCGCGCGGAGGTTCTTCTTCCGCGGAGGTCGAGCAACGGTTTCCACGAAGGAGGAGAGAGAGAAGGAAGAGAAGACAGAAAGAGAGAGAGAGATTGAGAGAAGACCAGGCTTGCGTATATATACGCGAGAGAGCGCGCGAGCGATCTGTTTTCACTTTTGTGTTTTCCGGCCACCCGGAGGGTTCCCGAGGGAGCGAGTCGAGACTGACTGTCTCAGGGGCTTCGCGCGCGCGACAAGAGGGAAAAAGAGAAAGAAACACCGTGGGCTCCGGTATCCGGGCGGTTAGATCGCACGCGAAATACAAAAGGAGCCAATTATAATGACAATGCGCCTTCTTCAGCTAGACCGCCAGGCCTGGGAAAGAAATTCGCCACGTCCGTTTCGCCGGCGGCGCGCTAACTACGGCACTGCCGTCACGCGCCATTGTACCGTAATCGCTCTCGAATACGGACATCGTAGATACATACGCGAGTGTCGATGTTCTTATATTTGTATAGGAATGCGCGCGTGTACGTGTGTGGCCGTCACATGTGAGTAGAAATTCATAGGACATACGCGACACGAATTTTTTTTCTCCTCCATATTTATGCGCCTCGATGCTCCTCGCGCGCGTTTGAAAAGGATTTCTAAAGCGAATTCGCCGAGCGAATTCTTCGGCGACTGCGAACGTCGTCTCTTGGCAACTGCAAGAGACTTGCGCGGTTGAAAGAACTTACACAGCATTGCACCGGTGCAATAAATGAACGTTAATAAACAAATAGAAACATATCTACTGTTTGTTTCGGCGTAAACAACAGATACTGATGACAATGTAAAGTTGGACGATAGCAAGCGAGAGAATGGAACTCGTAGGAATCTTGCGAGTCGATGGGACTCTCGAAGGTCGCGCATCGGTCTCGGAGCGGCTATTCGCGCGCGTCCGCGAAACGGGGGAATAAATCCCGAAATATAAAAGAGCCATTGTGTCGGTGGGAAAAGCGCCTTCCACCCTTCTGACTCCGATCCTGGGCCTGGACTCTAATTCGTCCTGAATGGGCCGAGGGTGAAACGTGAGACGGAAACGGGTGCAAGTGCACGGCGAACTGGTGCCTCCGGTATACACGAAGAGATTGAAAAAAAAATCGAAAGAGGAGAGGAGGAGGAGAGAGAGAGAGAGTGAGACAGAGAGAAATCAAGAAGATGGAGAACGGAGGAGAGAAAGGACAAAGAGGAGAAGCCGGAACCAGTGAAGAGAACGAGTTGCGCGCCCGAGTCCCTTTACGAACCGGCTTCACCCTTTTGCTGTTCAACACCACCTTCCACGCATATTACAAAATACTAACAAGTAAAAGCGTCAAATTAAAATCCTAGTTCGTGCTTCATTTGATTATTAGAAATTCTTTGATCAAATATTTAATTTAACATCGAAGTTAAAAAGAGAGAAAAGAATTAAAATTACATCTTGTTAACGCAAGATTGTCGACCAAACGAGATTACTGACGCGTCGCATGTATTTTCAAAAAAAAAAAAAGAAAAAAAAAAGAAAAAAAACTGTCTACTTCGCGTTACAAAGCGATCTCGGGAACGAGTCGAGCGACCGTTAGAAGCGGCACGGAATACCGGACCCGTAATTTTGAGCATCGCAAAAAAACGCGCAAATAGTCGAGTTGCTTCTCGCAGTTCCAAGTTTTCCACGGACAAGTGATTATACGGTACATACCTTTGATGCGCTTCCGGGATGATGTCGTCGATCACGACGTAGATCATCGCGCCGGCCGCGAAGGCAAGTGCATAAGGTAGCGCAGGTGTAGCATACGTCACTCCGGCTGCGCCAAGTATGCCGGCGACGGGCTCGACCATCCCCGAGAGTTGGCCGTACCAGAAGCTCTTCAGCGTGCTGATCCCGGCGGCCTGGAGCGGCAGGGACACCGCCAATCCTTCCGGAAAATTCTGTATCCCAATCCCGATCGCGAGATTTCTGCAATGCACAAAATGTTTTGTTCTCTAAAAATTAATGAACAATTTTTATCTTAAACTGAAGGACAACTCTTAACAACTCGAAGAGACAAACAAACGGGATTCTCAAATTACTTACTCGAACGCGTATCGATCCGCACATCGGCGAGTCGCGGTATGCAAAAATAACGGCACGAAAGAAAGAGAAATAAATAAGTACTTAGCGCGATTATGTGATAAGAACGAAACCGAAGGAGACAAGGTGGCTCCACGGCGAGAATCGACTTGACGCGCGGACACACATACACACAATTACAATATCAATCTTTCTCTCTCTTTCTCTCTCTCTCTCTTCGCATCGGCCGGCGGTAAGACTCTTGAAACTGGTCGACGGGTTCGACATTCTCCGGATTTTTCCATCTCCGCGAGCGAAGCGCAGCTCGGAGAGCCGCGAGCCTTCCTAGATCCAGTCGTGTGTATACCGCTCGCTCTTTTATGCCTGCCGGAGAGCGGCTCTTTAAGCTTAGTCCGACCAGGATCGCCGCTCATAAATAAGATGTCAATGAACGACAAAGCCTCGGGTTTCGTTCCCAGTTACGCGAGAGCTTCAACGACCGGCTTCGACGAACTATCCGCGCAAATGGTCGCGAACAATTAACGCGTACAATCGTGTGTAATATAACGTAACTGTTAACAATAATCGCAATATTAATGACGAGTTTTGATCGTGTAACTCGCGGTTACCCGAACATCTGACCGTCAATTAATTGTTCGAGTTAATTAAAACGCAGAGAGTTAAAAATTGAAATAATGAAAAATAAAAACAACACTATGATAATAAAGCGATCGACACGAAATGGGCGCAAGAGCTTTTGTCAGCTTTGTTACCAGCTCGCGCGCGAGACCTCTTTCTTCGACCTCCGTTCATCTCTGTCTCCCTTTTCCGCGACCTCGCGGACCGCCGAGCGTGATCTATGGTCCAAGTAATAGCGTGGTGTAGGATCACGTCGAAGAATGAGGGAGAAAGGCAGGCGAACGAGCGAGAGAGCGAGAAGGAGTGGCGAGAGAGAGAGAGAGAGAGAGAGAGACGTAACAGGTGAATGAACGGCGGGATCGTCGTACACAATCTAACACACTCGGCACACACGAGCGTGTGGCCGAGGGGGATATCTTCACATACTGCACACCGCCGTTGTGGAATTCTCCTCAACTTTGGAATATCATCGCTATACACGACCGCTCTCTCGACCCCACCGGGCGCGTCTGCCGATCCCCGCGCGCGACGAATCCTTCCATTCACTACTTCGAGCGAGAAACGAGGTTGAACTTCACACACACACACACACACACACACATACACAGGGGAAAACTTCGCGGACGAAGTAAATTTCGTGAGAAATATCGAGCTACTAGCTTTAGTTAGTACATTACTCGGACAGGAGTATTCCCAAGAGAGAGAGAGAGAGAGAGAGAGAGAACAAAACATTTAAAATAAAACTATCTCTCGCTCTCTCTTAGAAATCAAACCGCGTGTAATACACAAAACAGTTTGCGACTTTCACGAGGTCGTGTTTTTGATCACTTCTAGACGACTGTTGAGTTTCGAAATTATTTTCGAACACGTTACATAAAACGATAATGTTATTGAAAATATTTTCTCTCTCTCTCTCTCTCTCTCTCTCTCTCTTTCTCTCTCATTCTCTCCGTCGATATACGGACTTTAATGAAATTCTCGAGATCGACATAATAGTATTCCCATAAAACTAGACTTGCGAGGTCTCTCGCAAGAACACAGGGAGCGGTCGGAGACCTGTTCGGTTGGCGATGAGATGATCCTATTCAGAGGTCCGTAAGAAACGAGAAAACGGTATCGCCGAGTTAGTCAGTCTCCTAGAGAGACCATGGACTTATCCGAATGAATGACTCGGACCGGATTTGAACAGACGCAGAGAAGTGACGCGTGCGCGAAGCGACTGGGAAGAAAGAAAAACCCCTTCGCGCGGTTCTGGTACGCGGAACGCGGTAACGAAGATCTTCCGCGATCTAGCTCCCGTAATTCGATATTCATGAGCGGCTGGGATTTTACGAGGCGAGCGTTAAGGCAGCTGAAATAAGCCGTGCTTAAGGTTTCGTCGCTGTTAGTGATCATATTTCGTGACTTAACAAAGTGCATCATCTCTCCCCCTCCCCCCTCGTTCTCTCCGACAAGTTAATAAATATTTCAAGTAGATATAAATCAATAACTACGTAAATGTTTTCGCGTAATAAATGCGCGAGCTCTCGCGCAACAGCGTAAAACTTTTTTTTTTGCGCTGTTGCACCGGCCAACAATTTGCTGAGTCTGTTTCAACAAAAAAATTCAAAGCTCAGCAAATTTTCCCGCTAGCCACGTAGTAACTTAATCTTCTCGCTATTCTAGCAAATCTTCTCTTTCCTTCGTGCGTTTCTTCTTTGCGTCGTTGCTTCAAGATGAAAAAAAAAAAAGTTTCAAAGCAATTTTTTTTGTGTGTAAAATTATTTTCAACTTTACAAATATAAAATAACGCGAATCATCTCGCGATTGTTCTATCGATAGCGAGACGACGTCTGGTTACCGTGCGCGATAAAAACGCCTACTTTCGACACGAGCGGCGCGCAAAAATATTGCCGTTAGCGCGAGATCGGGAACGTTCACGAGTTGTGTCTCGCGCAAAAGTGTCTAAACCGATCGGCGGATGCGGAAAAAAGCTTGGAATCGAGCGATCTAGACGTGACGACACAGAAGATTCGCTTCCGCGATCCGACGTGGCGGTAGATCGTTGATCTGCGAACGAGCAGGACTTACGCGGAACAATAGATCAACGCGGATGCCAACGGTAGACGACAGGCGGGGTCGGGCACAGGTGAATGAATGACGCGATTCGCTGCAGCGCGCTCGGTATATAAAAGTAGATTCTCTCTGTTCTCCTCGCGATATAGGAGAACAACCAAACTCCGTGGTTTATTTCACGAGGACGACGATGACGACGACCACGACGACGACGACGACGACGACGACGACGATGACGACGACGACGACATCATCGTCGCGCCGCATTCCTACGGCGTCGAAGTACATAAGTGGTTGTACAGTTAACCCGTCGGGTCCGGCTGTTCGCCGGTTGCACCGGGGGAGGTCACCCGAGTTCCGAGAATGATCGTCCCTGGCCTCCTCGTTCTCTCCTCGCTCTGCCGCTTGTTCTCACACGTACGAGTTGCGCGCGCGCGTATGTGTTCGCATGTGCGCACGAGTGCACATTGTCTCTCTTTCTCCGTATTGCCACCATATACGCGAACCGTGCACAGTTTGTCTCGCTCTGCGGATACCCCACCATCGGTGGGGCCCTTCGGCGCGGGCACCACCACCACACGCCGACTGGTGGTTCGGCTATCGAGGCTTCTTTTCCTTCCTGAGTTCTTTTCTGCTTTCCACGATCATAAGGCCCCGGCTACGCTCCGTCTACCTCGTTCGGAGTCCGGCGGGTTTTCAGGCGACTTGGCGCGATTGTTTCGGGGCCAGCAGAACGTTGTTTGATATTTTAATCTTTTCACATAGACTTTCGCGACGAAATAACAAAAATAACAAATTTAAAAACTCTCTTCGGCGAAAGCGCCTTTCCTTTCGTTCAATATTATCAAAAAATAAAGAAGACGCGAGAAAAATCTCTCCTTCTCTCTCTCTCTCTCTCTCTCCCTCGTTAATAATTTTGATTTTCTCCGGCGAAACTTTAATTACTCAAAGAATCTCCCGGATGAACCACGTACGACTCGATGAGAGCGAGATACGCGCGATGTATTAATTAACGCCGACCTTACGTCGACGCTAATCGCATTACTGTAACGCGCACGGCTAATCCGCCTGTTAGCGAAGTTATCTTCTCGAAGTTATTCTTCCGCGCGGACTAACACCGGACCGCGAAAGATGCACAAAGAGAGAGAGAGAGAGAGAGAGAGAGAAACTACAACGTGAAAAGTTGCAGAGGAGACAACGTTAGGAGGCTCTTCGCGAGAGCTCTCTCGCACAGAGAAGAGGAATGCCTTCTCCTCGTTCTACGAGGAGAGCTTAGAGAATCCGGGAGAAAGTATTGGCGAGTTAAAGTCGATACGCGCTTAGATCTACAACGAGTTTTCAGTGAGGAATTTTTCTAGTGAAACCCACCGGCTCTTTCGCATGACCGTCTTAATGAGAACTGTCCGCGCCGCGTTAGAAAGAGAGAAAGAGAGAGAGAGAGAGAGAGAAAGAGAGAGCAAACGACGCTCCGCTTTTTCGCGTGACGATGTTTAAACATGCGATTTCAATTAAACGAGGAGATAAAGAAAAAAATTACGAAAAGAAGAAACGGAGAAAATCCAATCTCGATTTCTCTTTCTCGCAAGTTTCTACGATTTTCTACATTGTTTAAATTATCTTTACACACGGTAGTTCCGTTTTGTAACAAGAATAATATCAATTGAACAAAATTCCTTTGTCCGCGATCCGAAACTTACGACGTGAGAGCCCCGCGTGTTCGTCGGTTTGATAAAGAAATTAACATGCAAATAGCTAGTCTCGGTTCTCTTACACATGTGTCAGTGAGTGAGAGAGAGAGGGAGGGAGATACGCGTTTAGAAAAGCAATTAGCCCGGTATCTCTTTTGAATGTCGTTTGTGCGTATATAGATTAGGAAGTGTTTATCGTGTCGGATAAAGTCCCGCCGCGTATCTTGCGCTTGGGCGGGCGGTGTGAGAAAGGATAAGATAACAACAAAGGCAGCTGTTCATTCATAAAATTTCCTCCGCAGCGATTTAACTGGTTTCCTACGCGCTTGAATTTATGGAAACTAGACTCTAGCAGTTTGTAATCAGAGGACGTAACAACTACTTAAAACGACACTTTAAATATAAATTTAGATAATCGCGTGATGGATAAACGAGATAATTTTTTTTTTTTCGGCTTGTTATTTGGGAATATAAATTAATGGTTTACATTGGATGTTTCGAAACGTACCGAAAATGTATGACACACACCGGCGACGAGCTGTCTTGTCTCTTGTCGAAAATCGAGGATTTCTCTTGGCGAAAGAAACCCGATCGATTTCGGTGTGCGCGAAAATATTCGTGTAAGTTTAATAATAAATGTTTATCGGATGCACGCGAAAGCACGAGCACGTGCCGATCTTGCGTACCGTTATCTTACGTATATACCTATTCGAGGCAATAGATCAGCGCTTTGATGTTTCCTTTCTCGCGAATGAAAATAGCGTCCGAAATACTCGTCGCAAAAAGAGAAGAAGCGGAGATTTAAATGTCTCGGGACAATTAAAAAAAACCGAATTGCCGAAAAATCAAAGTTTTCGATTTTCGAGAACAAACTATCGTCTATCTATGGTCGATCGAGCGATAAATCGGAAATCACCAAGAGCTCTGGCGTCGCTTAATGGATCATTCGTGCCAAGTGGGAAGTGAGAAGCTGAATGGTTGTGTACCAACATGGTGGTCGCGGTAACTCCGTCGGACGCACCGCGCACCGCCATCTTGAATTCCATAAAGCCGCGGTTGTCCTTACGTGGCAACACACCTCTATTCTCGCTTCTCGCTCCTGTCACAGAGAACGAAATAACATCGGAAGCTAATAACACCGGACAAAAGTTCGTTTTGCAAAAACATGTCGCTTTTATATCTTCTCGGGGCTCGGCTGTTTTAATAAATGAGTTTTATAAATCCCCGACTATCTTAATGACGACGCTCCGCATCTCATTTCGTCGCGACGAGCAGAGCGTTTTAACGTAATTAATACCTACAATTAATCTTTAACGCAATAATTACGGTGGAACGTAATCGTTTCGTTAATCGAACGAACGGCGGAGAATGCAATAAAACAAGTCGAACACACATCTCAACATTGTTCAATTTTAATATTTATTTCTGCGAGGCTGATTCGCAACAATGTTGCCCGTCGGGCGCGAGTTCGATCGGTTACGATGCCGTGACGAGGCTTTCCTCGATGGCGACCTGGTGCTCGCCTCGTTTAAAGAAACACGTTCGATGAAGGAGCAGAAGGAAGTCGAGAAACAGAACAGAGATAGAACGGTTTTGGTGGCCGAGGGGAGGCGCGAGGATGTTCGCGCGAGAGGGATTTGAATGATGAAAAGAGATACAAAACTAGAGATAGACTCGGAGAGAGAGGGAGAACTCGTCTCTCTATCGCACGTATGTGTGAACGAACGTGCGTATGAACGAGCGAGAGGTATGTCGAAAAGAGGAAAAGGGGGTGAGTAAAGCGAGGAGGAAGAGAAAGAAAGGGAAAGATCCGCGAATTCGCGTGCACACTCGCGGGAGACACGGAGAGGAATCTGAAAAAGAAAGAAAAATGGACGAGCGCGGCATAAAAGAAACAAAAAAAAATAAAAAAAAATAAAAAAAAAAGAGAACGAAGAGAGAGAGAAAGAGAGAAAGAGAGAGAGAGAGAGAGAACCTTCGCTTGTGGTGTACGTGTGTCATACATATACGTGCACCAAAGCGAGAGAGATAGAAGAGGAACGAGATGGAAACATTGAGCGTGTGGAGGTGCGGAGCGAGTGCGCGGTGTCCGTATGAGAGAACGGTGAAACAAGAGGGAACAAGAGAGACAGATCGGAAGAGCGAGAGAGGGCGGGAGAGAGAGGCGAGAGGGGCAGTAAGGAATGCATGGGAACGAGGCGCAAGCGGACCGACCGCGATTTGCCCGTCCCGCATTCCACCAACGCCAAGGCGAGCTCTCCGGCTCGTCTCAGCTCCGAGAGTCCCGGAGCAACCGGCCACGGCCTAACGCCATAAAACCATAAGACCGTAAGATCAACCCCGACGTGAAGCTGCCGCTGCTGCCGCGGCTGCTGCGCTGCGAACGTTCGTCTCGCCGCAGCTCTCGAGATCTCGAGTTTGCCACACCGATTTCGCACCCCTCGACAAAGAAAGAAATACCCAACCTCCACCCCACGTACAATTTCGTACATGTTTCTAATCGCTTTATTTTCTCGATTCGATTCGATTCTCGCCGCGGATTACGCTTCGCTCGCGATTTGCCGTATTTTATTACATATCTCGTGCTCTCCCGCATCGTTCCCGCATCGCGAGTAATGCGTCGTAACCGGAATCAATTAGCTCGTATTAGCCGGTCGTGCCTAATCGATGAGAAAAAGAGAGACAGAGATGGAGAAAAGTTTCGAGTTTGCGTCTCGCGCGCAGATACGCAGCAAACGAGATTAATCACCGGCGAGTAGCAGCGCGCACCTAAGGTAAGGTAAAACAGGTGTCTATCGCGTTGCAACAACGATGACGCCGTGCACCTCGCGCATTAGGAAGCTTAGGTGTCTTCGCGGGCAGGAAGAGAAAGAGAGAAAGAGAAGACGCGCCGAAGACGGGAGAAAGACGAGAAGCCGGAGGTCTCGCTCAAGTCCCCGCAGACGATCGTGAGGTCGTCGTCGAGAGACATAACGGATCCGGCTGTTCGTCTGTTCCGAGTAAGGTACGCGGCGCGCATGCGTAATGCCGTCGCATTCCAAGCATTGCGAAGTCGCTGCACCGCGCGCGCGTTGCATCGCGCCGCGCCGCGCCGGTGCATCGGCCCGCGAAGAGAGCGAGCGAAGAAGCGAGGAGGCGATGAACGTCGAACGCGCGCAAGCGGCGTATCGCGCGTCGTCGCCACGCATTTCGCTGTCAAGACGAAAAGGAGCCTCCTCGCTTAGAGGATGAGAAGAGATGCGCCTTGATATTACCGTGCTGTTGACATACCGCAACGACAAGCGGTCGACGGCACGGCACTTCGAGCGATCGAAAGAAAGAAAGAAATCTGGCTGGAATGCAGCCCGATGCGCAACTCGCGCCGCTGCACGCGAAGCGCGCGACTCGCGCGCCGGTAATCGTTCAAGGTTAACGTAGTCGACCGACCGACCAACCAACCGACCGACGTGGTGGACCTCCTCCTCGCCGGCCCGTTCCCATAAACGTTAGTTAATCTTAATCGGGGTTCAACTGGTTTCCCGTCCTCTTTAAAAGAGAGACAGGAGGTGGAGAATTAGTTAAACCTCGGTTCGCTCTAACGGATTTAGCGGCCGAGGACATCGCGCACGGGGGGGACTGATCTAATTGACTAAATAGATAAATGGTCGAAACTCTAATGAGTTCGTGGTATTGGGGATTAAAAAAGATGACAAAACTCGAACAACACGTTTGAAATAAAATTCAACTCGATGAAAGTCAAATTGCTCGCGCGAGTTAAAGTTCAAAGAGCGCCGATCGTCTATAAATAGACAATTTTATTGAAATATAAAATATAAAAAAAAAAAAAAACCACGCGTAAAATGTAAAACGTAATTATTGGAGAAACTCTGTGACGCGATAAAGTGCAGTAGGTGCCGCGAGGCTGACGTAAATTTTCAAACGCCGTGTTTTAATAGTTTGCGCCGCTATGCTCGGCGATTGGAGGAGGAAGCGGAGAGACGAACGGCGCGCAAAAGAGGGAAGGAGGAAAAGGTATCGGGGGGATGGTGAGAGACGGGAGAGGGGAAAAAGGGGGAAAAGGCGACGAGGGACGCGCGAGAGCGCGAAATACGAGACGAGAAAAGTATCGGCGTGGAATGTCACTAGCTTAGAGAACGTCTCGCGAGTCCAGTTCTCAGAATCGTTCGGTTCGTGAACGGCCGTGCCTGAATGATTATAAAGTGCACCGGCGAAACGGGAAGAGAGATGCTTATCGGCGTAATCGCGCTTCGTGGAATAATGAGGCAATCGGAAGAATCCCGTGAAAGACGAGATCACGCGGTAGCCTCGCGTATGTCTGTGCGCGGGGTTCCTTTAAAGATTCGAAATCGGTTCGATACTATCTCTCGTTCGTGATAGTCTCTCAAGTTTCGCGCGAACAGTGGCGTTTTCTTTTAAATTGCAAAACTCGACGCGTCGATATACTTAAAAAAAAAAAAAAAAAAAAAAAAACCATACAAATGACTGATGCGCGTATCAATTAGAAGCTTACGAGCGCAATTACTTCGGACAATTTATTTTGCACAAATTTATCGACGCAAATGCGAATAGAGACAGATATATCGAGAACATCGGGACGTTTCGGCGGCGTATCGCTGAAGGAGGAAACGTGGTTCTCCCGTAATTTACATGCCGGCAGGCACACACGCACACACACACATACACACATGAGAAAGAGAGAGAGAGAGATCGGGGAGAGAACGACGTTCGTGGAACTGGTCGGTCGTCTCTCGCCGTGAAAATCGCCGACAACAGAAATTACTCCGACACGCACGAGCCCCTCCGAAGTAGAAGCGAGGCTCTCCCGGTAACACGACGTGTATCGTGCGACTAACTGCACACGCGCGCACGTGCACAGCCGAGTTCTAAGCGGGAAGTGCTATATCGCACTCGACTTCCGTCGCTATTAGCGCGCATCAGAATTGGTTTTCCGCGTGAGATAAAGCGCTTGATCGTTTGCTAAGTACGGACCACACGATTAGAAAAACGTCGCGACAACTGATCCGACTGACTGTTTTTTTCGCGGTTGGCGAACCGTGATAAAACCGGACATTCGTTAATTCAAGTGTGGCGCGCACTATCAATTCTCAAAGAGAGACACAATGAGAGACCGACAGCGTTAACGTCATAAATACTGATGGCACCGAATAAAAAAAAAAAAAAATTCAGAATGCGGTGAAAAAAAAAAAGAAAAAAAGAAAAAAGAAAAAAGTATCCCACGCACGTTTCGGAATTAAAATTCCGAAAACTCAAGATCCATTTGAATAACCGAATTTTAATACAAGAACGAGGCAACCTATTTATATACCCGGTGAGCCGCGCGGCGCCAAAAGGACGAAAACAATCTGATGACACAAATTAAAAAACCCCCGAGAAATCGTTAAAGATAAATATTGCAAGATATCGAAAAAAAATCAAAAGCTCGCTATCTCGATCTTTATGGCGTATCTCATGCCGGAGACGTGCGCGGGATATCGAAAAGAAACGAGAACGGAATGATGATAAAGGAGAGAGGAAGAACGATGAGAAAGGTAGATTTTTTAGAAGGAGTGCCGGGATAGAAAGAGAGAAAGAGAGAGAGAGAAAAAGAGAGAAGACGAAAGGGGAGAGAAGAGGGAGGTAAAAGGAAGAGCCAATACAGGCCAAAAGATAAAAAGAGAGAAATAAGAAACGAGAGGAGAGATACCGAGGGAGGAAGGAAGAGAAAAGAAGGCCCGCGCGGTGAGCGCCGGACGGCCGGTATATAATAAGGCAGCCTGAAGAGGATAGCACTGAAATGAGATGGTTTCGTCGGCAGCTTTGTTCGGCGCCATGTTTAACATAGCACCACCTCATCTACGTGGCGCAGCGACTCGGGGGACCCCACGGTTCCTCCGTTTTTACACACGCCGTCTCCCTCTTTCTTCCTCCTTCTCCTCGTTCTCCCGGTCGTTCTCTTACCTCCAACTTGTCCAGAAGCAGATCCGCGAAAAAGAACAAGCACGAGAGAGAGAGAGAGAGAGAGAGAGAGGGAAAAGATAGAGAGGAAAGAGGAAAAGAAAGAATGAGGGCCAGTGTGTATACAAATCAGATCCTCGCGCCCTTTGTGAGATCGTACTCCGCCTACGGTGATTCGAAACGCCGTCTGCATTTACGGCGCATCGTAAATAAATTTTGGCGAACGTTCCCGGACCCGAAAATACATCCGCGAGACCGTGGTAAAAGACGCTACTTTACGTTATCGTCACTTTCTTTTCGAATTGTCGCTCGATCTGACGGAGGATCTTCAACGTGAGATTTTTTAGACGCGCGTTTCTCAAACGATTTATAAAATTAATATTAAATTTTCTATATATAATCCGCGATGACAATTATAATATGCAAGTGGTTCGCAATTCACATTCATCTCGTGAATTAATTAATCACGCGGAATGCGCGTGACTCACGATGGATTTGCGATGGAAATGCGACGGGTTTGTGGAAAAAGCGCGAACGCAAAACGACAGACCCATATTCCGCGAAAAATTCGCATAGCACCGAGCAGTGAGTCAGTACCGGATCTCCTTGAAGCAGTTTACAACGAGCGCAAATCTGCTGTGCCCGTATATACTCTTTTCTCTCTCACAACCTACTAACACTTATCTCTCTTTCTTTCTCCTTCGGTTTCTTCGTCGTATCTTCGTCAGTTCTGCAACACCGGCGGCGATCGTTGCCGTCGCGCAACAGAAATCTGCGAAACGTTTCATTCATAATTCTTTCAGCGCCGCGCAGCGCACCGGAACTTATTGCCACCTCCGCGAGGAGTTACGTTTCCTTGGAAAGGACGCGAGACGCGAATCGTCGTAAGAACGATTGCTGACCAACGGCAAGCACGAACTCCGCCGCCGTTCTCCCGAGTTGCGCAAAAATTTCATTTCCATCGCACGACGTCCGTCTTAATGACGTTCTCCTTGACCGGGACACCGTGACAACGGGAGGTCTCTCCTTCGTGCTTTTTTTTTTTTTATAATTTTTTTTTTCTATTCCGTTGCGGATATTGCAAATCGATAGCGCGATCTATGAAACGGAAAACTCATGCTCAATCGTAAGAATAATCGCAATCGCGTTTATCTAACGGCTGTGCTACTTTACCGTGTACTGTGGTTTTTTTTTTTTAATAAGAATAAAAATTGCGTTAGCTTCTTTTTTGCGTTGATTCGCGCTTTCTACACCGAAGTCTAATTTAAAAAAAAAAAAAAAAAAAATCATCTCTCACTCCAAAATTAAAAATCGCGCGTCAACTCGGTTTTATTTCGTCTTTAAAAGCACACGCGGTGTTAGGTCGGGGGATACCCTGCGCAGCGCGGCGGCGGCGGCGGCGCAGCTGAAAATGTATGCAGGACCAAGGGGGTTAATCGCAATCGTCGTGAGAATGGTATGTCGTTCGTTACAAACTGGTCGAGACAGAAAAGGGCACGGGCTAGGGTCGTTCAAGGCTGGACAACGATTTTTCCAAACGAGCATCGAGAGCGTGTCTCTTTCTCTCTCTCTCTCTCCTCCTCTCTTTCCCACCTCTCTCGAAACAGGACCAACTACTACTTGGTAGCGCCGAAAGAAGCGCGTTATACAAAGCACGTTTGTGTTCAGAATTTCTCTCCAGTATTAGAACTTAGAGCAATAACACAGAGCGTACGGAGCACCCGTGGGAAGTTTCACTTCCGAAATGGGATGTCGGTTACCGGTCTCGTTATCGTCGCTTGTTTTCGATCGCTTTTAAAATAACAGCGTTAATTACCTCTCTCTCGCGAGGTCTCGCGAGATCTCGCAACGCCGATATTCCCAGATCGGGCGCAAGTGAAAATTCCAATTCGCTTTTGCCGCGATATTAATTGCCCCCGTACTTTCTCGTTCGCGCGTTTTATCGTTGCGCGAGAACGTTTTTTTTTTTTTTTAATCTCCATTCGACGCGTGTCCTTTTACGTATACCGTCGCACGCGTTCGTTGCGTATAAATTTTTAAGCGCACTATATATTTGCAACACGATTTTCAGCACACGAAAAAAAAAAAAAAATCGCTTCGAAAAAACCAAACCTCGCAAGTCATTGTTCAATTCTCGACGCGAAGCGCGAGGAAGATCGCTCGGATAACCACGTATAGAAGCGACGATACGTAAGCGCGCGATGTATCCGCTCGCGAATCACGTAATGATCATAAATAAGTCGCCAGAAAGACGGCGAATACCTTTACTGTCTCTATGTAAGCGCGCTGTGCGAATTCCATGCCGAGTTCGTACGTCAAATGATTCGGACGCTAATGGGAGATAACATTTCGAGTTGCACGTGCACTGCCCACGTGGCGTGTGTCCTCGACGCAGACTTCGCTCTCATCTCGCTCTCTCAATGTCTGTCGCGTTAAATTGTTTTTTTTTTCTGATAATGAGAAGAATCTTGCATTAATTACAGCATCCGCGATGGAAACCATTTAAAAGCGCGTAGCAATTCGGAGTATCGCGACTATATAAGGACGTTGAGTCTTCGCGGAAAGAAAAGTTTGTAGAAAATTTTGACAATCTCGAAGGGATTTTCCGATTGCAATTACGAACCGGGTTGAAAGTTGCGTGCGCGGCGAGACGTCGAGACGCGGATACGGCGGAATTCTCGAAAAGCAAAAGCGAGTCGAAGAAAGCGAGTTCGAAGACACCGCGTAAAAGGAGTCGGCGGAGAAGAGCGCGAGGAGAGATGAGGCGAGGCGAGAGGCGGTAGCGCGAAGGAAGAAGCGGGACACGTAGAGGCGCGGGGTAAACGGTGAAGAGAGAAGCGCGGGGTGAGGAAGAGGGAAAGGGGAGAAGGGAGAGAACGGTGGAATGGAATGCGCGGCGCCTAGGGCTCGTTGGATTCCAGGGCCACACGTGCCCTTCCCTTCCTGCGCGTCCGCGCGCCACAGGCACCGACCGGAGCCAATAAACTTCGCCTCCAACTGGCGGTCGCGGTCGACCACCATAGAGCTCATTCATGGGGACCTCCTACCACGTCGCGGCCGACTCGCCAATCGTTCCTCGAGACCTCGCGAATCATCGACGAAGCCGGATATAACGATGTATATACGGGTGATAAACGTATGCCCGTCGAACATATTAAGAACGTCGAGGAGGGAAGTTGGGATCAAGAAGAAGCCACATCAATATTTTTTTTCGCTATCGTTCGAATCTGTTTACACACTTACTTGGTTTCTAGCAGCTCCTGGGGCTAGAAAGGCTCTTGCTAAATAAACTCGAGCGAAGAATGAGCGATGAAGAAAAATGGCGGAGAAAAGTTACGTGAGAATTCCGATCAATTAGATGCCGAGTATTATCGAATTTAACCGAAACAGACCGAAGTCCGATCCTTCTTTTATCTCTGATCTTACTTGCTGCTACTTTTCCTTCGCGCAAGGTTAAATTCGTATTCGTAATTTCAACGCGGACTCCGCGGGTTCTCTACAACACCCGCTGCCATCTAGCGTGTTATGTGAAACTTACGAGAAACGCTTACACGACAAGCTTCACACACATGAGAGATAAGATAAAATCTACGTATGAAGATAAGATTAAATTTTTAACATTTTGTTTAAAAAACCAAAACGCACATTTTATACATTCGCGAATCATTGTTGGAACAGTTTATAGAAGTTGTATTATTACCCGATGTTTATAATAATATGTGCTGATGGTTTTCCTTCTATTTTCTTATTTTCTTATTTTTCTAACGTATTAGTTGTCATATGTACATAAAAATTAATCTATTCACACTTGAGACAATCTCACCTTTTGACTCGCATATTCTCTTTTCTTTCATGATTTCATACTTGTACACACTTGTAAACTCTGTTATTTTTTGATGTTACGAATACGTTGTATATTGTAGCAAATGCGCCTCGCTGTATTACAGCGAATAACTTCATATTTAACCTTTGTGACTCTCATAATCAATTGAAAAGGCAAGATTGATCTAAACCAGTAATGCTAGCTTTTATTAAACACCACCAGCAATATCGCGTCATCACGTTTAATCAGATAGTATGTGTCACTTCCCACTCAGAGCGCATTTGTTTTCTTTTTATTTCGTTAATATTTGTCAAATGTGTGTTTGTTTAAGAGACCTTTCGTTTCTAGACTCGAAAACAAGAATATTTTCGGAAACTTCTTTAAAAGAAACCGAGCGACGAATGTTCTTGCGAATTTTTTACGTTTATTACGCGTATCCTAATTATCGGTAATAATTTTTGAGATTTTAAAATCGAAAGACCTTTTAAACACACAGCTCTACCGTAACTTACCTCGCATTTTCAAAAGTTGCCGATGGACTGCTGCCGACTGCTCCGAAGCCTACGCCAACAGCAAGGCCCTCGGGAATATTATGCACCTTTATAAAAAAATATAACAAGAATAATTAACAAAATTAAGAGAGTTAACGAAACGTACGATTTAAAAAGTAAACGATTTATATGATCATTTTCTTTTCTATCAAGATGTATGTAAGTACCGTGATTGCAACAACTAGCAGCAATATTCTCCGCCACTGGTTGTTGTTCGCTTCGTTATTCGGATCTTCGTAAACAGTTCCGATTTCCGCCGATTCCGTTGGTCTGTTTATATTCGCTATTTGTCGCCGCCTACTATTCTGTTCGTAGAAGCCTGAAAAATTAAATATTCACAGCAACCTGTATAATGTTTCTTTTTTATGCTGTGCACCGGAACACAAACTTCTCTAAAAAACCACACGGTCACACGGACAAACTTTCATGCAATAGCTATTTAATTGGAGGATTTTTTGTCACATTTTGCATTTTCTATTGTCGCGACCGGATTCGTCTAGGCAGGGAGCAATAAGATCAGTTTCTCAAGCTCATGGAACTCTTCACACAAATTCAAAATTTAGTTTTTGGTGTTTCTTTTTTTTATTTAGATCACTTTGTGGTTTTTATTAGATCGTTTTTTACGCGGACGTGCACTTTGTATTAGGAGTACGTTTAAGTTGAATTTTTTTCTGTCTTCTGTTCACACTCTTGATCACACACACACCACTTGTCAAATATTTTTTTATTTTTATTTTTAACAGTTTTGTTTACATTTCATGTTTAAGGGTAGTATTTAGATGGGAGAACGGAGAGCACTCTTTTTATTCATGATTTTATATCAAACCTGTATGCTGAGTTCCATGTACGTCACTACGAACAATGTTACATGCATATGCTAACACAAAAGCCAGAGATATCTTTAGACTAATTGTATGTAAGTGCGCATGTCAAACAACTATTAATACTTTTTCTATAAAACGTTTCAGTTTTTACAAAACATACTAATTTGAATGAACAAATTCGTCTTCGGAATAAGCAATCATCTCTGTACATTAACCCTAACCTAAACCTAAACACGTTAAATTGTGAACACGCAAGAAGAGAAAGAATACAATAGTGTTTTGTCATTCTCTCTCTCTCTCTCTCTCTCTTTTTCTTTCTCTTTTTTTGTGCAAGCGATAATCATGCTACATGCAAGTTTTTGATCGAAGATGATGTGTTTAAAAATTGATTTTAAAAGCCGATAAATGTCACTTGTGACAAAGCTAACAAAAATATGAAGAGAGAATGCTTATTCCTGGACAAGTATCATGTCTGCGATAAAGCAAAGAGGGGCGAGTGTACACCGACGTATTTATACACATTACACGTAGATGTGTCGCGCGAACTGATCTCATTTTCCAAGCCTACGAGAAGAGAGAGAAAAAAAACTGCGAGAAAAGAAAAATGAGATACCGTCGATAGTGGTCGATTCGACGCGAGTGTACATTTTTCCACTGGAAATCTGTACGTCGTTAAGCAACGAATCATAATCATTGTCTAAGTCCTCGTCACTCTTTAGTTTCGCAATGATCTTGCGTCTTTTTTTCGTACCGACTGACTGCATAGCTAAAAGCACATTGGGGGACTGAATGCCGAGGGTGGATATCAACACGTCCGTCCCGTAAACGAATGCCGCGCCGACGATGAACCCAACTGCAACCGGCACAAACGCGTATTCGCCCTCTTCTCCGTAGGTCTTGCTGTCCGTTGCCATTTCGATCGCTGGTGCAAGCAACGACCAGTAACTCGCGGCCACCATCACGCCCGCGGCGAAACCCAGACTGACATCGAGGAGCTTACGCTGTAAACAAAAATGGATTGTTATTAAAACACACACGCACCTTTCTCGTGGAAAATTCTGCAAATAAAAAAGGAAAAAGGAAATTTCGTCACTTTATTTGTGGACTTTTCTTTAATACGTGGGGAAAGATAGGCTTGTTTACATTTAGAATCTGCGGTGTAACGTGTTATTCTCTCGAATCGATAATCTGTAAGAGGACACACAAATTTTGTCATTTTCAACGGACATTTAGCTACCGTCGCGATTATCAAAGGTGTGGCACGTGTATTTACTCGGGGATAATATTCCTACATAAAAACAAATAAGAAATTTCTACATTTTGCTTCGCAAGTAATTTCCGCTTTATCTCAAGTAATCAAAACACGTGATCACATACCAATATCATGTGCGTTGAAACGCATACATACTACACAAACGGCGTATCGGATATATCTATCGTCAAATTCGTGATATCAATTGAGTAATCTCTACCGCTAACTACTGCGCGCTACGAGGTTAAATGCGCTGATAAGAAAATGTCTAAAAAACACTCCCTTTCCGATCTCCACTCAAGATACACGCGGATGCAAAAATATTGATTTATTTGTCACAAATACGAGATCGACATTTATATGAAATATATACATATATATATATATATAAAACGTAGACTAGGAAAATAAAACATAAATTAATTTAAAAATTTTATATAAGAAAAATGCAATTGATGTAAAAATTACATAACTAATTTTCGTCGTTACACATTTCGAGATTTACCTAATAGTTAAAATATCTTATTAATAATTGATTGAAAACACAATTTATACGATTGATTAATTTGTCAATTATTTGCAGTAAATCTTCTATTTAAATTAAATACTATACTATTCTATTAAATCTTTCTATTATTTGCAGTAAATCTTCTATCGCGTTACATAATTTACTTGCTTTGACAATGCGAATTCGCAATCTTATCGCAAATGTTGTTTGACAAGCGCTAATATGCCATAGTGAAGCAACATTAACTTCCTGTAGACAGTGACAATATTTATGAAAGTTCTTCAATGTCAGTTGGTGCAAAAATTTATATTCGATATCGGCTGACGAGATAAAATCGAGGGAAAAACAAAAACTATTTTTCCGACATTTCTCAATGTCGCATTGTTATCTGAACAAGGTACGAGAAAAATGTTCTACCGGAAAGTTAGGAGAAAACGATAAGATATAGCGAAGTAAAAGTGTCTCGAATTGTTGTGCCTATTGTGTGATATTTGTTTTTCTTTCAGTTTTTTCCTCAAAACAGATTTGCTTCGACAATTTTAGAAAATTCCAATTTAACGCGAACACCAAAACATCTCGTACGTGAAATTTAACACATAAAAGTTTACTAAAAAAAGATGTATGGGCAAGGGAAACTACATACACATATATTATATAAAATGTACATTATATGTTAAACAAAGATATTAATATGTTGGCAAAGGTCACAGCATGTGTGTAAAGATCTAACGAACAAAAAAAGTGCGCGTAAAAGTAGTTAACAAATAAAAAACCTGACAAATTATGTCTACAATATGCGCAACGCGAACTAGTTCCCTTATTAATTAAGTTAACTTTTTGTGTGCAAAAAAAAACATGTGTTTGCAAGGGGTTGTTGCAAATTTGTCCGGGATGGGCTTTAACAATGTGAAAGCGTGTGATATGCGCGACGATAGTCGTCGTTCTCTCGTCACATACGCGGGCGAATTAAATCGTACGAGAAGGAAGCGGCGGATTATGCGAGCTCGCCAATCGACACACAACATGCAGAACCGTCGTTAGGCGACTGACAATTTCATTGAACCAAGCTCTAAATTTAAATGCGACGAAATAACGAGCCAAGATACCGTCGCTTGCTGACGCAAGTTGTGTGTCGACGGTGATTTTTTTTCATCTCACTCGCTCCGAAAATCTCGTCTAAAACCTCAACGGTGTAATTTGACAATTGTAAGTTTTGCAACGAAATTCAACGACGACTTCCTCTGACACCGCAAATGCCTTAGCACACGAGATTACTTCAAATATCGCAGACGTATAAAAAAAGCGAGTGCTTCAAATATCGCAGACGTGTAAAAAAGTGAGTGTAAAATATCACTTTTTTAACATCACATGGAGCCGATGTTTCAGACGGATTAATTAAGAAATAAAAAATTCAAGTTTTAAAATTCAATTTTGTCAACTTCCCGCCGGAGCAATGCGACAATTTTAAAACGACTGTTTTCGATCTGTATAAAAAAAAATAAGATACAATTTGACGTTTGCGACAATGAAAACTTTGTAATTTTTGCGCTTGGAACAAGATGTGCGTTCATGTATGTGCGTCGGCGAGAAGAAAGAGGAAGACGCGAAACAAAACGTAAAAAAGTGTGCAAGAGAGCAACGCAAACAGAGATGACACGGAGCGAATGACGGAGCAAGTGAGGTTAAGTGACCGACGTCTCGATTCGAGAGATGAATCGTTTCACGCGCAGAGACGGGTTGAATGAGAAAATGTTCAAACACGCGCGCAATTGCAATTGCAATTGCGTGCGCAAAGAGAAAAACACAATTGATACTCACTTGTTTCCCCCGAATGACGATGACGAGCGCGGCGCCGGCTGCTGTTAGAGCCCACGTGAACAGAGTCCCGAGGAGCGCCTGAACGATCGGTGGTTGATTCTTTAGCATTGTTGATGTCACATAGAGGACAGGACGAACGTGGTCTAAAGAGAACGGTTGACGTGTGTCTGACGGCGATGCTACGGTTTCGCGCGTTTAACGGAGCGCGAACACAACCACGGAGCGCAATAACCACCGAACGCGAAACGCGAGATCCTTGCGCGCATTCAGTCCCCCCGCGCTTGCTGCTTATCTCGACCTACGAACAAACTCGGCCGATGCGACGAGTCATCGAGCTGTACTACTATATTATCACACTACCACACTATTGGCTGCTCGCTCGAGAATTGGGGTATCGTATTTTGTCGCGTTGCGAAATCGCGTCACGCGCGACGCGAATCGTCCATCCGCTTGTCGGTCTCGTCGATCGCGACCACCTTCGGGAATCGCGAACGTCAGGAACGCGCACGGCGCCCACGTAACGCGCGTTTACGCATTTTTTTCGTCTACGCACGAGACCGGATAAGAGAACACGCTTACGTCACATATACGCGCGCGTAATGTACATACGTGTGGGCGCGCGACGGACGTGGGAGCACCTTCTCGACTTCTCTCCCTCGCACATTGACAAAAGCGGGGTTGGTCACGTCCGCGACGTCGCTCCAGACGCGAGGCCGCCTCGACCAATCGCGCGGTGGCGCTCCGATCGACGGCCAATGAGCGAGTTGCGCGCGGATCGCTACGCGCACAGTCGGATTCCCCCGTGAGTCGCGCGAGTTTCGTTCGTGTCGCCGTTTTGTCTCAAGGTCTGTTCGTAACGGTTTAATTAACGATGCCAAGGCGCTCGCCTTGATCGACAATGTCCACCGGTGAAACGCCGACGTGAAACACGCGCGTCGCGACGCGTTTTCCGCAACGTTTTTTTTTGTTAGATTTTCGCGCGACCGAACTTCGACGCCGTGTGCGTTTTTCGTTTCGCTCGACCGCTCGGGGGGCGCTGTCGTCGACGACCGCCGCTAAACCTAACCCAGCAGACGACGTGGTGGCACTCGACTTGTCAACGGGCAACATGGCGTCCGCAACGGTAAGTGCGCACCGATATCCGAACACAACTCGACCGCATTACTGACGCCACATGATTTTTTTAGTCTTAGCGCTTCCCGATGTATTCGATTGTCTTATAGAGCAAAATATCAGAGTTGTTATCTTGTACGGAAGGGACCGAGAGTAATAAGTTCTCTAAGTTGACGATAATCACGGGGTGGAAGATCGTACTCTGACATTTCTCGCTCTTGCGTATATTTCCGTATGTATACTAACAAAAAACAAGGGTTCGTACAACCACCAATTATACGTCCCGATTCTCTATCTGTGGAAACGGTGTTTATGTAAACGGGGGGTTTGATCTCATGCCTGTGTCTCTTTGGTTTTTCGTGAAGAAAAGCATCTCGTACTTTGAGTTCGTGTGTCATGCCGATATGTAAATACGCGTGATGTTGAGGTTCAACAAATTGCATGCTCGATATGTTTCTCTTCCAAAAAATGTTGTACCATCTCGTTTGTAGGTGCCGTTACTGATGGACGACGATACGATCGCTTTTGGAGAGGAGGAAGAAGCCGCACAAAATGCCAATAAGCTTAAGTACTTACGACCGAGATGTGATTTTATACAGAGAGATAGGCCAATGGATATCTTGTATCTTTTAGAGAAAAATATCTCGTTCTATTTCTAGGCACCCGTATGTTACACTGTTTCACTTGGCCTTTAGGATAGCGGCTATAGTAGTTTACATGCTTTGCGGTTGGTTTTCTAATAGTTTTATAGCGAGCTTTGTAACAGTGGTCCTACTTTTATCAATGGATTTTTGGACGGTAAAAAATGTCACGGGTAGATTAATGGTCGGCCTGAGATGGTGGAATTATGTGGATGACGATGGCAAAAGTCATTGGGTTTTTGAATCTAAAAAGGTTTGGTTGGTTACTTGCGATATACATATTTTAAAATAACAGAAGAGAGAATTTTACATAAATTTAACAAAATGCTAAAACAGAGCTTAGTTTTTCTAAAATTACAAGAAAATTTCACATTTTTCCAAAGAGAGATATAAACACTTATTAAACTTTAAGTATTATTATATAAATATTATTTTGTATTAATGTAGATTTTAATTGATCGAGTATATAATTTTTCACCTGTGCACGTGTCATGTTTCAGCGAATACTGATTTAATCAACTGATTAGTTCAAGGTTTAGCTGTCACATGTTTATGCGTTCTTGACTTTCTAAAAACTATTTTTCTCTTGCGCACTATTTCGTTTATAAATAGATAATTATCTAATGAATTTACGTTTATTACATCTGTGAACATATTATCAAAGCGTAGTTTATACTTCAAATGGAGATTACTTAATTATATAAATTTTTTCGCCAATGTCTGCTATGTACCCTGTGTTTCAGGGTGCACAACAGAATCGCATTAATCCAACAGAGGCGCGCATTTTTTGGTTGGCTCTGATCTTGTGCCCACTTTTCTGGTCCGTATTGTTCACTGTCGCGTTGTTTGGTTTAAAATTCAAGTGGCTTCTGCTTGTTTGCATTGCCATTGTTTTGAACGGTGCGAATTTATACGGCTATGTCAAATGTAAAATGGGAAACGATCAAAATATCTCAACGGCCACTAGTGATTTCATCAAGAAACAAGTGTTCCAAAATGTATATATCTGTGTGAAAATTTCTAGAGAATAATATTTACGTATTTTTTTTTTTTTTTTGGATTTACATACTGACGTACTCCTTTCATTTATTTTGCCACAGGTCGCTTCTATGATGACGAGGAGCCCGCCAACAACAAGTAATTCCAATCAAATGACTAATGTAATATAGATCTGTAAATTTACAGTCATTCAAAAATTTCGCATTTACAAGCTGTATAATTTAATAAATATTTGTACATAATAATAATGTTAGGTATTCTCTCTTTTAAGTATTACATAAAATAAATTGTTTCTATCTTCACTCTACGTCAATATAAAGGACTTCTAGTTATTCATCCATTACAGTTCCCGACTCCATCCAGGTTCCCGATTCCGTTCAAATAAAAACTCTGTGAAGAACTTTATGTTAGTACTAGTTTATTAATGCCGCAAGGCAATACATAATGTACACGGTATTTTTTTTTCTTGTCAACAGACTCTCTTCCTATTACACAATATTTATTCTGTATAATCGTTAATTAGTTAACATTGCATTTATCATGTTTTGTTTTTTTATTTTTATTTTTTTTTATTTTACCTCAGCCTGTTGTATTCTTTCTGGCAAGAAAGTATCACAAAATAATTTCCCATTCTTTCAACGATATTTAGTATTTGACTTATTCTTCTTTGCTTTTAAATTCATATTCTTCTTCGGATCCGCGTCTGCGGCGGTCATTTTTATTGATCCATCTTCAGATGAATTTCAAACGATCTTACACACACAGTTAACAAACTCGCTATTATATATTGCACGGAGCTTGAAGCAGCCGATTGTATATTTCGTCGTTTTGTATTTTATCAAAATTGCTCCGGTGTAAGAAACGCGAGTTGTACGTTTTTTTTTGTTTTTTGTTTTTTCAAGAAGAAGAATACAACAAACCACACATATTGCTATACATTTTAGGTCATAAAAAAAATTTATACAAAGACTAACAAGGAGTAAGCTACCAAAGTTACACGGAAATATACTCGGAATGATGTAAAAAACTGAGTAACGTTACACATTATTACACATTACAATATAAACGTACGAATATGGTATGTGTATCTCTTTTTGTTCGTAGCAGTAAATTTTTTTTAGTGAGTATAGATTATAAACGACCACAACTTATAACTAGTAGTATATTTATACAACAATTTAATTTTCGTTTCTCTCGTAACTTAGTTTTTAGTTGGGAACTTTAAATGTGAAGCCATTAAGAAAGCTGGCTAAGTTAGATGTCGAGATAATTAATTACACTGGAGTTTCTCAAAAGTGATAAAGGTTTTTCTTCACGAAAGATTTAATGTCGAGTTTTAATGCTAATTAAACTTAATACTCTCTTTTTATACAATTATCATCATCATCATCAGGAGAAGAGTTAATGAGAGTGAACGTTCAATGATTTGTTACAGATGAAGACCCAGAGTAATAAGTGATTTTTCAAGTCATTTTTTTTTTTTTTTTAGCAAAAGTCTTTAATTTCTCTCTTTGTTTTTAAAAAATGCTATAATAAAACTGTTAGTGTGTACAGGGCGTTTGACTTTTAAAGTTTAGAAGCTACTGCGATTTTCTTGTGTTGAGAAATATTTTTATTTTTTTCATAAAACTACCACGTCTTAAAATTGATTGAGTCAAAGTGGTGGAACTTGTGAACTATGAATGAATAATTGTACAATGTTTTGAACAATGATGTGAAAAATTACAATGGAAATAATTTAATATATTATTTACAGGAAAAACCCTCCCAATGTACAACACATAATTTGTTAAAATATCATTCCACGTTCTTAAACTCTCTCTCTAAATGCCTCTTTAACGTATTGTTTTGTGTCTTTTTTTAACGTTTTCAGTCGTGTGAATGATGTAAGAGAGCTAATAAACATTCAGTCATACACCATGTATAACGTGTCTCATTAGCAATATCTCGAAGTGTGTGAGCCAACCGTCGGTGAGTTTCCATGTTATTAATCGCAGTCTTTTGAAAAATTATGCATATCCAGAAAAAAAGTGAAACACTGCTACTGTCTCGTTTTGTCGTTCAGAGTCGTTCTTTTTTATCTACTTAATTTACTTATTTAGTATGTGTAGAAATATTACATGTATTAAAAAACACAAAGTTTACTGATATATATATATGAGAAAAATTCAGAGACGAAACAAGTACATGAAAAATATTGTATAAATATACTCTTCATTAGCTCGAGGAAAAATATTCTACTGAAGTAAATAGCTGCTTATAAATTACACTGAAGGCCAAATATTATTGTGTCACAATAATAGATCTGCTGTTAACCATTGTAATAAACATACAACATGGTAACTTATACGCGTCGTTAAATTTAAATTATTAGTTACACAATGGGACATAAGGCGAATTATAGAATTATATTTTTTTTATAACTAGCATTATAATATATTATATCATTAGAAATATAAGTATAGTAGTATATATATATATATATAATTATCATTACGTCATATAAATTAGTGAAAATGCCACGATTGTAATGTATATTGAACGGTTTAACAGGCAGTGAAAAATTTAATGCAAAATTACTTATGTAAGTACATTACGCATATTTCAACAAAGTTCAATACTTTTTTGATAATACAAACAATACGTGTAATGTTAAAGAAGTATTGTTTAAAATGGCCCTCAGTCTGCTAACAAAAACGAAAAATTCTAATAAACAAGCACGTAAGCAAGTTTTGGTTTTTTTAATAAACAATAAAATTCAATTCTTGTCTAAAAAAAACTTTTCTCAAAAGAGTTTGCACACAACTATCGAAAAACAACGCGCGCGCGCTAAACATTTGTTATAAAACACTACTAAAAAATATAGGAATATAAAAAAGGTATAAAATTATAATTAAAAAACTGGTTAAGAAGAGAATTAAAATACAGATACAACCTAGTCGTGAGTATGTATGTGTATTAGTTCTGTGAGCGAGTTAAAACTTAACGCACGTGATAATCTGAAAAAAAACTTACATTTTTGTTTTTTTTTAAATATCTCCATGTCTGTACTTTTATATGCACACTCGCATCTCTTTCTCTTTCTTTCTTTCTCTCTCTTATGATATATTAAAATTATATATATATATATTATATATATTTATACATATATAATCATTATATGTATATATATGTATATCTTTATATAATGTTGCTAATGACAGACGGTGCAGTTATGTACATTTAGTCACAATTCCTGACCCTCGAACCACTAATGTAATTAGCAGAAAACGGGATGTATACTCGAGAGTGTGACAGACACAAAAATTTTGTACAAAAGTCACGAAAGTATAAGTGTGACCGTTATTCCTGTAATTTGCAAGTGTGTATTTTATAATAAGTGCAGAAAAAATTGTCAAAGAAATGCCAAAGGTATGAGATCATTCGAGAACGATACCTTGTTTTGTTTTGAACACTATTTCGATAACATCGCGGACGTTATTATATATGCACAATTTTTTTGTTTTTGTTTTTAAATCGACATTCTCTAAAATATAGTATAGAGACACTACACAACAAGACACTTTGCTACATCGAAGGGCTATATGGATTTTTTGAAGTACAGAAGTGATGTGAACGAGCGCGCGATTATTGTCCTCATAGACTGGAGAGTTTGCAATTACGAATTGCAATCACGTGTAAAGTCGTTATCTCTAGAAAAATGGATATATATATATTACGGTGAAAGGAATTAAGCACCGCGGTTTTTATAAGATCGCAAGTGATTCTATTGACAAATCACACGCACTTATTATTATTATTATTATTATCAATATTCATAATAGTTTTATCAAATCTATTATCTCGATGGAATATCAAAGAGTTCTATCTAGGAGGTTTTAGATTGTTCGAAACTTTGTTTTGAAATAAGCGTGGCTGCAAAAAAAGTTTTCGAAATTCAACGTTTGTTATCTATTCGCCAACAAATTAGCGATTTTCATAGAATCACAATAGGTCTTATACTCGACGTATACGAGACGTTTTTTTTTTTTTTCACCATAATATCACGTAACAATGTACTCTCCCCATTATGCGAATATTGGCATTAATTTGACATTTGAGAAAGAAAAGAAATATGTATTACACAAATAAAACTGATGCAACGATAATAAAACTTACAGCGCGACTGCATCTATTTTGCTACATTTCAAAGGCAATCAGAATTGAAAGATGCTCGAGGTAGAAGTTACACGTTGGAACTTTGTACACAACGGGTGTCGAGGGTTCGGAAGAACAGTACACGAAATTCAACATACAGTGCTTTCTATTTTTTTTTTGTTTTTTGTTTTAATTAGTTTCTTTCTTTTACAGAAAAAACGCACAATTTCGATTGCGCGCCTTTCCTTTGAATATAGGCACCGTTTCCTTTCATCCTTCTCTCATTCGAATCATTTTTCAAGATCATCTCGTCTCTCTAATGGCGTCGCTTAAAATCTAATCCTTAAAACAATATTTCTTTTCTCTTACGATCTATCTAACATTATTATAATATATTTAATAGAGAAGATCCCTACCGTTCATAAAATGAGTACAGCGTTAATAATTGTCAATTTGGCAGTATGGCAATTTTCTTCATTCTTGTGAGCGGAAATTTTCATCTCTCTTGTATTTCTTTTTTTTTTTTGACCTAGAGTTTTTTTCTGTGTCTATGTGTCAATAAATATTTATGAAATGTGCCACGTACGCGAAAGATTGAAGTATTTCTGTGCGTTATTTTTTTGTTTGTTTTTTTTTTTTTTTTTTTTTTTATCAATCAATTACTGATCGTGCATTTCGGTACTCTTCTGTTTTAGGTTTCGCGGATATCGACGTCGTCACACTCTTCTTCTTCTGTTCCTCTACGTAATCTGGCTACTGAAGGAAGCACTCATCTTCAATAAAAGGCGTGGTCTCTTCGGGAAAGGTGTGATCTTCGCAGTCTCCAGTTTGTTTTGTACGAGTGTGTACCCCCATGCACGAGAGAGAGAGAGAACAGGTAAATGCACTATGTTTCGAGCGGCAGAGATATGGTCGTATAGTTATTTTTTTTTTCAGTCTATCTTAAAATTAGACTATCTATATATAGATCTTAGAAAATGTCTTTGTGAATGATCGATTCGACAGAGCAGGGGGGATATGTTCCAAATTCACTAATTTGCGAATGCGAGAATTCTACGCGGCTCAGTAATTTTTTTGTTTTGTTTTGTTTTGTGTTTTTTTGTTTTTTTGTTTTTTTGATTATATTGTCGTACTCTCTTGCAACCGATTTCATCGACGAGGAAAAAAATTAATGTTTTGGGAAATAAAAAAATCGGCTTCGGAAAATCCGTTCGACGGAAGGAATCTTGTGCAAAAATTTGCACGAGGAGAAATGTATGACAATATAGAACACGATCGTCTGCACAATCACGCGTTATTGTACATACAATTTTTCAAGCAGCAAAGTTTTGACTCGCGTCCCGAATCGCGAGAGAAAAAACTTCCGAATCCTTAAACGTAGTTTCTAAAGAGAGATTTAGCCTTCGAGCAAACTGCTTCCCAATAAGCAGTCGATTCGAGCGTTCCGTTTCTGCGCGCTGTCTCGTCAAGAGTGAAAATTTCCGGCGTATTTGCATTTACCGCATACGCCATTGACTAAAAATTCATTTCATCTCTATGTTAACTGCCCACAACACACTAGTAATCGTGTTTGCTACTTTATGTGTCCTTGGAAGGTACGTCACACGATTTTATTGTACTAGACACGTCGTACTTTTGCCCTTTCGACATCTCTCTCGCCTCTCTGCCGATCCCGTTTGTCTCTCAACAGATCCCTCTGCTCGCGAGAATCGACTTGTCAGTTGGCATAATGATCGAACGAGCCTAAATACTCCAAACTGGCTCGATAGCAGAACTGATATTGATCCTGTAAGAAAAAAAAAACGAATCACACGTGTGAGAACAATTGTTTAATTAAACAATACGTAACAGTCGTTGTACTTTGGCATCTACGAACCTCGGTTTGAACCATTGCCGGACGTTGCGTGCGCAATATTCTTACAGTCTGGAAAATATCGACCACGCCCTCGTACTGCATTCTCTCGAGCACGATGCTAAGCGTAATAAAGACACCTGTTCTCCCCACACCGGCGCTGCAGTGCACGGTAATCGGCCCGTCTTGACCGAATTGCTCCTTCGTTTTGTGCACCTGACCGATGAAATCGATAAAGCCGTCGCCGGACTTCGGGACACCCTGTTCCGGCCAGTCGATGAACTGGAATTGCCTGACCGTGCGACTGGCACCGTCGCGCGCGTCCGTCACCTTGAACTCTCGTAGAATGTACTGCGGCATATTGTATTCCGCAATCGGGTCCACGACATAGCACTGATAACGGATAGATCGATCGGACGGCCAGTATTGGTGACACTTCTCTCTGCCCATCTCTTTCAGCTTCGTCAGCATAACCACAATCGTGGAATTGTGTTCCCATAGCATACGCCAGAAATCGTCAGTGGTGTCACAAAGCGGACCCTGCGTCGCTATATAGGCCCCTCGATAGCGATAACCGTCGATCAAGCTGGCGTTTATGTAATCGGATCCCTCGACGTTGCGCTGCGGCTGCAAGCAGACTCGAGTACATTCGTAAGGCAGAATGTGGACCAGTCGATTCTTGTGTTTGTTGCACGGCAGGTTGGCGGATATAAATCTGGTCGAGTCGGCTTTGATGTTGGACAGTTTCTTAAATTCCAGTTCCATTCCGGTTATATTGTCGATCTCTGGCTGCATGAGCTTCTGAATGTGCGAGTGTAAGTTCCTAGCCGGTACTTCGGTATTACCGCAGATTACCGCTTCGAGCAGAGCGTCGTGAATGAAAATGTACTGATCCTCAGTCTGAACCATGTAATTCCTTTGAGCGCGCAGACACGTAACATGACCGTAAATATCGATCATCTTCTCGTGTTTAATTCTCTCCAACATCGAGTCTATTACAATGAAACAACCGGTTCTTCCTACACCCGCGCTACAATGTACGACCAGTGGTCCGCTATCGGGAACATTGAGAGATCTAACTCTGCGTAGGAACTGCAAGAACGGTGCGGGATGTTCCGGCACTCCGTGATCGGGCCAGGCCGTGAACTGCAACTGCTTTATCTCGCGCCGTTCGGAATAACCCGCCCGGCAAACTTGGAACGTGCGAATGCAATAGGTCGCCAGTTCTTGAACGTCGGTGATGGATACGGTCATCTGTCCGTAAGTTTCGGATCCTCTGATAGGCCAGTACTGATCGCACTTTATCCTCGTTCTCTCTTCCAATTTCGTCATCATCACGATCGTGCTGGTTCGCAATTCCCAACACATGCGCCAGAAGTCTCCAAATGTTTCTTGCAAAGGTCCCTGCGTGGCCACGTACGCGTTTTGCTTTCTGTAACCGTCGCAGTAATTGGCGTTGATGTAATCCGAACCTGGCATACCGTCAACCGTCTGGAGGATCACTCGCGAATGGTCGTACGCGATCACGTTGGCGTAACGATTTTTCGACGCGTTAACTTCCATGTTGGAATGGTCCCACGTGAATTGTTGACCGGGTTCTATTGATTCGTATTCTTGACTGAACTTGAGATTGTCGTTCGCTTTCAGACGTTCGATGTGATTGCCCAGTTCGCTGATAGGAATCGGCGGGTGCGAGATCATGCCGGGAGTTTGGAAATTTAAGCGCCGCAACTCCACCGGATCAGACGGCGCGTGATTTGAGCTTATGTCCGCCGCCATGAGCGGTCGCGTTACAGCAGCTTGATCGGGTGCTTTACATGGCTGCCTTCGTCTGAAATAATTAGAAAACGTGATGAGTTTATGAGTCTCTTCCTAATTACTTATCTCTCTCTTTTTTAAATCCTTACTTTTTAATGACGAATAAGAGCACTAGACAGACGCTGACCATCAACGCCGCTATGATAGGACCGACAACCCATACCATGCCCGGTTCCTGACCACTAGTTTTCACAGATACTTCCGGATTTCCATCCGGAGGCGTGTTGGGATTTGGTCGACGGGGTGGCTCGCCGGGAGGCACTTCCCTCATGTCCAGTGACAAGTATTCGGAAAATGGCGACGATGTGTACAGATGCTAAGACAAATTCAAAATATTTATTTTAAACAATACTTACGCGACAACGATCGCTAATTACTCTTCACATCTTACCTTGCGTGGAGTGTCGACCACCGCGCGTACGAATATCCTGTAGCGCTTGTTCTTCTCGAGCTTCCGATTCTCGTATCCCTCGTAAATATCTCCGCTGCCCAAGTGGAATGTGTACGGAATGTCTCTATGCGGAAACTTAGCTGCGATATAGGGCGCGTTTTCTCTCTCCTGTTTAGCACCTTTTCCGGTGATCATGTCCTCGGTCAGTTCATCGGGCTGTTTGTCAGCCGTGCTCTTATCCTCGGGCACGACGATCAGATAATAATGCGAGATCGGGCCGTATTCCTCGGAAGCTTGCGGCAGGATAACTTGAATCTCCTCGCCGTTGACCACGCCGTAGAAATCCGGTTTTACCATCGGCTTGGGCGCGGCCATCTGCGTGGTGACTGTGATTTTTGCCGGTGGCCTGTACTGATTGTCGCGCGGAACAGCGCTCACGTTGACGTTGTAGGTCGTAAACGGTTGCAACTCGTTGATCGTCGTGGTTGTTGTTTGAGGATCCAACAGGATCTCTCTGCGAGGCACAATTTGCGTTTGCGTAATGCCCTGAGAATCGACGAATTCCTTAACGGCGTCGAACGAGACCTTGTACTTCGTCGGGGTCAGTCTTATGGGCGGCGTCCAGGAGAGGGTCATCGAGTGCGTCGACGAGTCCGGCGCTCTTAGATTCAGCGGCACGTCCTCAGGCTTCACCTTCACCGTTACCTTCTCACTTAATCTTCCTAGACCGGTTTTGTAACGCGCCGCCACCGTTATGGCGTACTGGGTGAACTTTTCCAGATTGATGAGATCTACCGATTCCGTTAGGCCCACGCTCTTCTGTTTCCACTCGTCCAGATCTTCCACCGCGGTTGTCGTGTAAAAGACTTGGTAGCCGACGATCTTTCCTCGGTTCGGCACCGGCTCCCACCACACTTCCACACTGGAATCGGACGTGGCCACGGCTTTCACGGACATCGGAGCCCGGCCGATGTCTTTCTCGGTCATTATCGTGATCTTCTCCGAATACGGACCGCTACCCTGCGACGTGTGCGCTCGCACGTGAAAAACGTACTCCGTGTTCTCCTCCAAATCCGTGAACACCGCTCTTGTCTTGGTCGTGTTTCTGTCAATGGTGGTGGAGTGATCGTTCTTCTTGTTAAACTGCACATCGTAACCGATTATCTGTCCGTTTCTGTGCTGTCGCAGCGGCTTGTCCCACGTCACGCACACGGTGTCGGGTGTTTGAAAGAAATACGACAAGTTCGTCGGCGGCCCGGTCGGCTCGCCTTCCGGACTGAACCAAAATCGCACGGTCTCCTGACCGAAGCCGACGTCGTTCTTGCCAGCTACTCTGAACTCGTACTCGACTCCTTGTTCTCCTATATTTATCATTTTTTGACTTATTAAGCGAAAAACGCGATTTATCAAACAATAGAAGAACGAAACTGATTAAGATTCATACAATCCGAAAAAGAAAAATACGCGTGAAATTACGTGCACATTATTACATTTAAGTTTTTTTTTTTTTACCGAGGTCTGTAATTTTGTACGTATGCTGCCGCGTGCCCTCGATGAACTCCTCCTTGAGCGTTTGATTTTTTATACCGTATCGAATACGGTAACCCAGCAGATTGCCGTATATCTGAGAGGGCGGGGACCAATCGAGTTCCAAGACATCGGGGCTTCTGCTAAGGACTCTGCGAAAAAAGAAGAATTATATCTGCTTTGCCCGCGACAATGCGATCTCTCTCGATTTTGATATCAGACGATTCTTACTTCACGTTGACCTGCGGTCTGTTCGGCACACCGCCCGGCGTTCTAACGTGAACCGGCACCGAACGATCCCCGTCCCCCTTTCTCGTTAACGCCGCCACCTGCACCGAGTATCTCGTGTCCGGCTGCAACCCGGTGATATTTGCCTCTAGGACACCTTCATCGTGTACGTCGCGACGTATCGGTTCGTTCAACAAATCTTTCCCCTAAACAATCATTAAAATAGTAATCTCACCCTCTCTCCCCGCTTCTCATAAATCTTTATATTTATAAATTAGTTTATTTATTTTTCTCTGTAATTATTTTTCAAAATTGTTTTATCGCGCACGTCCGACGTAACGATTTATTTACGACGTTGTTAGGAGAATAGGAAATTACGGTAAATAAATATTTACTTTGCATCGCGGTTTTCCGCGATGCCGAGGACAATGCGCATTAATAAATGAATAGAGGGATTTACGATACAGCGCGTGAATAGCGGGATAATAGCGAAGACAAAAAGGGCTCATCAATGAGCCCCGCGGCCCCGTGGTAAAAGCCGAAAACTTGTAACGCTACAAGCTATTGATCGCGCAGCCGGCAACAGCCCGCAAACTGACCTCCTCCCTCACTTCTTGCACATGTATGTGGTATCCCCGTATGACGCCGTTCTGATCTTTCGCTTTCGGCGGCTTCCACTCGACGCGTATCGCCGTCGAATTGATCGGCGTGGCTTTGACGTCCTGAGGATCCCCCGGCACTGTAACGCAATCCATAATTAATTCGGGCACTTTACGCTCATTCCGACGTCACACGCACATACACACGCCCATGTACTCTCGCATACGTACCACGGACAGGAAATAATATAAATAATATCTCGGGGATTCTCGTAATACACAAAAGAAAAAACAGCATGATCGGAAGAAACTTAATGACGAAAATAAAAAATAAAATTAAAAAATGTATGTAAAAACGCCGTAAGTCGCGTTCGCAGTCTAACCCGTTTGTCCTCGGGATCATTGTTCGTCTATTTACACTCGAAAAACGAGATAGAAACAACTTGAGAAGCGAATGAAAGCGTAAATGTCAATAGCCTTTGTCGCCAAATGAACTAGAAAAAAAAGTAAGAATTAGAGACGATCGTTTCGCGACAAATTTAAGTGGAGAGATGTACAAAATACTCTCTTTAACATTTTCGCGATCAGTCGTCCAATCCGTCGTCCGGTTCGTCGCTGTAAACGAGAAAACGAAAATAAAAAAAGAAATTAAAGAAGAATCGGATGATTAGCAAGAACGAGACAGAGATAGCGGTGAGAGAGATACAATCGAAAAGGAAATAAAAGTTTCACCAGCAGTCACGGCACAGTGAAATTATAAGTAAAAATAAGATCGTGAACGGAAAGAAAGATACGTACCGATAAAACAAAAAAAAAAAAAAACCCGGAAAGAAAGAAAGAAGAAAAAGTAGTGGAGAAAAGGTAATTACATGCCGCCAATCACACACGGACAAAACGACGTACAAACAATATTACGAGGCACATTGTACCCCATGCTCTACGCCCCTGATACGCGATTACGATCCTCCATTTGAATACCAATAATACTTTTATTTCTCTTTTTCTCATCTTTTTTTTTTTTTCTTTTCTCTTTAACTCGCGCAGACTCGGTTTTTTCGCCCTCGCGTGTACAAGAGCTCGCCCGCGCGCGCGCGCGCAAACACGTTACCGCACGGTGTGAGTACGGCAAAGTAACGCGGTAACGTTACGGACACACAGCGGCAATATTGGAGAGTCCATGACTTGAGAGACCAAGTAGTTAGTTAGTTTCTCCGTGGAAGGAATATGTGCAGGCAAGAGTGTCCTTGCCGAGGGACAGTAAAGTTGTAGCGGCGAGAGAGAAAGAGGTTGAGCGAATCTTGCGGTCGTCCTCAACCTCGGACGGATCGAATGCGGTAATAAATTATATTGCACGCGCATCTATTTTGAAACAATTGCAATTTATTTATCCACCACAGTTCGTTGACGTTAGAGAGTCGTTGAACTTCGCGGCGACGTTGTGTTTTCGAAATTTTTCGGAGTTGTCTGAAATCTCGCGATTTTCACGAGAGAAACGAGGTGGTCGCTCTCTCTCATGGACGGTCCAGTATTTCGATGTCGCTGAACACAGCTAATCGTAAGAGAAAATGGGAAACGTAATATATAGCGGAAGAGGAAACAAACAAACAAACAAACAAACATCCGGATAATAAACAGCATTGCCTAAGTCCTACTTCCGCACAATTACATATGATACAAAACAGCAGCTCTACGACTTGTGAGAGAGAAAAAACAAACTAAAAATCAAAATTACGTAATTTCGCAACAAAAGTTACAGAAAATTCCGACGCAGAAAAAACTGAATTTGAACTTTATGCGCGTGGGTTTTGATGAGAAGCGATTGGCGAATCGCGTGCTCGCTCTGCTCTCTAGCACACTCGCACGTGATGTATATATATATGTACACAAGATCAAGATCACACTTACAAACTTCGCTAGGTAGCGCAAAAAACAAGGATGGCGAGCGCGCGCAAGTCGCAGCGTTTATAATACGTACGTAATTAATTAACATGTTTCTTAATAAGATATCATATTGTAAGTCGCTGTGGCTGCAGCAAAACGCAAAATAGAGACAAAATATACTGTAGGACGAGACACTTTGAGAGAGCGGATTCTCTCTCAATATAACAAAAAAGTGTATATATTCATATATATATATATATATGCAAAAAACGAGACGAGATATAAAAAAGTACAAACGAGTGAAAACAAAAAAAAAACAAAAAAAAAACAAAAAAAAAAACAAAAATCAGACTGTATAGAAAAATATGTCATGGCACAACTCGAGACGAGCTAAGAGATACTCACTTTTTTCAGCTGCGCCCCAAAAGTCGCCAAAAAAGTGGGAAAAAAAACTCGTAAAAATTCGTGTCAACTTCGCACGTAATATTGAGTAAGAATTACAGTGTAAAATTTAATTAATCTTTAAGGAGCATATCAAAATTGGTAGCACACTACTGAGATTATCGTGATTCAGAACTGAGATTATCGTGTTACAAGAGAAATTGGCTCTCTCTATGTAAAATGGCTATTTTCTCGAGATTTTTACAAAAAGAAAAAAAATTTTTTTTTTTTTTTTTTTTTCAAGTAAACATGAAGAAACATCTTTTATATCCCTTGCCTTCTCGAAAACGTATGTAATACAGACACGCGCTCTCGCATTCGCTCGATTCAAGTTCGCTCCGGCCTCATACGCTCGATCGGACACAGGCACGCCGCTTATTTAAAAATGTTCTCTCGCAACTGCTAACGAATGTGTCGTGTGGCAACAAGAGATTCCAAATGATTTCCAATCAATCGTAATTACGATAGACCAAAAAAAAAAAAAAAAAAAAACAATATGATCGCTTGGCCCTCGGTTGGTCGCAGAGAGGCGGGAGACGTGAGAATATCTTTTTTTTTTCTTGGCATGCGCAATCACTACTCCAAATATGAAATAACTAAAGGCTCATGTTCACCTGCCTCGTGTCGAGGGGGAAGCGAGACACGAAAAAGACCCGAGAACGTGTGTGTGTGTGTGTGTATGCGCGCGTAATAATCACACACGTTTCTCGGAATGTGCGCGAAATCGCAATATAAATGTTAAAATGTCGCAAAAAAGAGATCTCGAGAGTTCGTCCTCCCTCCCCTTCCCTCCCTCCTCCCTCAGGTCTCAACCCCCGACACGAGACATCAAAGGGGAAGACCTATGATAAAATGCCTACGAAAAGAAAGCTAGGAGGGAGAAACCATAAGAAAGAATAAGATGGACGGTTTCTAGGATATCAAACAAGAGATGTGGGGGGTTTTTTTTTTCTCGTCGTCATTATGTTGCTACGGTAATAATCTAAGAGAATTGGACAGAATCCGTGAGAAAAACTCGCGCTTCATCTCGCAGTGTTACGTAAAAGTAGTCAAAAAACTCACGATATACAAGATCCAGGATGCATGTTCGGTAGGTTGGAGTGTTTCTTTTTTTTTTTTTTTTTTTGAGAAAAAATTGCTTTTCTCTCTTCTTTTTTTCTATGCAACTCCAAAAAGTCACCCGCAAAAAACAGCAGCTCGATCAAAAACTTTTGTCGTTTCAACAAAAGGGAAGCAAGATAAATTAGACAGAGAGAGAGAGGGAGAGAGAGAGAGAGAAAATAAGGTTGAAGGAAAGACGGAGAGAAAAAGGGAAAAAGGGAGACCACCGAGCGAGAACACCTTCTCCTCGGTTTCGATACCGAGTAAAAAAAAAGTATTTCGCTATTTGTCTCTCCTTTATCTCTTTTTTCTCCCTCTCCCCCTCCCTCTCTCCCTCTCTCTCTCTCTCTCTCTCTCTTAATGTCAACATCCACCCGCGCATTCATCCACGCAAAAATCACAAAATTTCGCGTAAAACGCGCGCGTAAATATGTTTCGACAGCCGAGAGAGACGCGGTGGCAGAGGTAGCTGCGCCGTTTATTTGATTAACGAATCACGGGCGCGCGTATATAGCCTGTCGACGATTTCGGGTGTGGTCCAATGTCCAATGACATGATCTAAAACGTCTAATTCAAATTGGCGAAACTAGTTGGATCGAGCTAAAAAAAAAGAAAAAAAAAAGAAAACGAACTGTCATAAAGTCATGCGTTTTTGGGTAGGGCATAACAGTATAAAAATTTACGTATCAAGTAGAAAAAAAAGAAAAATATTATATAGAGAAAAGAACAATCAGGAACATCAACGGACAGCCGAAGCTCTTGAGAGAGAGACCTTTCAACATTACACGCCTACGAAGAAAAGAGCGTCGCTTTGTATAATAACTGCTTGTGCTTGTAAGTAATTCAAATAATTCACAAAGAAAAAAAACAAAATCACATTTACACATACGGTGTGATCGCACCTCCTCTAGAGATAGCCACATGTAAAAAAAACGTGTGTGTGAGTGTCTCTTGAGACAAACTGTAATACAAAGAGGAAAACTGTAATATAAAGAGAAAAACTGTAATATAAAGAGAGGAAAACTGTAATATATACGATGTAATCAAACAGAGTATTTCGTACATACCGAGAGAGATGTATTGTCTCTGGGGAGAGATAAAAAAAAACAAAAAAAACAAAAAAGATACTATACATTCGACTTACAGAAACGGAAGGTGGGGGGGAATCTCTCGAAATGTCGCATGCAGAGAGAGCGAAAGATAATATATACGTACAATTTAAAAATAAAAAAAAAAAAATAAAAAAAAACAAACAAACACGGTCGCCCCCCCGAACGGGTCACGTCACATTCCGGCGAATTCGATTACGCATGAAAATTAATGGAACCTGACGCTCGCAATCCCACATATGTATGTACGTCCGGATTTCCCGTTTCACAAAGTCGGCGCAACGTACAAGCAAGTTTCTCTGAGTAACACATGCTTCGTCCGCGCCGGACACATTTGCCGTCCAAACAAATTGCGAATTCTCAATATGCATTTTCATATTTTACGTTACTTAAAATACACACACACAAAAACAAAAGAAATATCCAGACTAGGATATTCCTCATCGATCGGAGATTTCCGGCGGGGATGAAGTTCGACAAACCGATGATTTTAGGAAGCGTTTTACTCTCGTTGTAAAAATCCACGAAATTGTAACTGCGGCGCAAACGCACACAGATGGAAATGCAATCACAATAAAGATCGAATATTGGTATTCAAATGTTTTCAAGAAAAAACGTCTCTCGCGGAGATAATGTCTCTTCTTTCAGTCTTTTTTTTTCTTTTCAATGCCAGTTATCCGACTTATTCCTCCTCGTTTGGGCGCAGAGAGAAAGAGAGAGAATTTCGCGCGAAACTGTATTTTTTTTTTTTTTCGGCACGATTTTTTCCATCTACCGTATTCTCCTTTGACTGATCACTTTGACTCATTTCTCGTGTTACGCTCTTACGCGTCGTCCTTCTTCCATAAGGTAACCTTTTATACAATCACTCACGCATTCACGCGCGCGTCTTCCTGTCGCGGGCTCGAACACCGCGATTAAATCACCGACAAAAGTAGCGATAATTTTTTCTATAGAATATTATGTAAATACCGCTTAAGAGAGGTAAAATTTTCAATAAAAGACCGATCCGCACGAGCTGTAATGAAATAATGTTCCATTTCAATTAAAAAAAAAAAAAAAAGGTAATTGTTAACGCCAGCTAACTTATGCAGATCTCGCTTTTTTCCAAAAAAAAAAAANAAAAAAAAAAAAGAATCAGTGATCTGTAAGTGCACACACACGCCAATGGCAACGCAATGCACACGGCCATTATGGCGTGTGAAATGTCATTTCACGGATGTTGGTTTATATTTTTTTAACAGCGGCAAAATGCTAAGAGCAAATCTGCGTTGTCCGCGCCAACGCGCGATACACCGTTCGTTATTGTTGACGCCGCCAACAGTCATTATATAGCCGAGCCTTTGCATCGCGCCTTTGTTTCGAGACCGCCTCAGGAAGAAGCTTCAGGTTGCACGACAGTCGACAGTGGGGGGTGCTTTTCGAGGGTGCTTTCAGTGCTGGTGCGCGGGGCGGCACACGAGATTTACATGTACACTGCGTCGTCTATAACAATATTTATTCGAACGTGTGTTATAGCCGCTTGCTTGTGCAGCAACGGACGGGTGCGGTTTTCTCACGCAACGCGCGTTGCGTCAAAACGCTACAAACGCCTTTTACGCACATCCAAAATGCGTATATTTATATTTACGCACACGCCCGCACGTGTGCTCCTGTGTGTTGTGCGTGAGTGCGTAACGTGCACGCGTGTGCTCTTTATCATCGAATCAATCGTGAAGGAGAAGCGGGTGCTCTTGAGAGAAGAAATCGGTGCTCACAGGTGGTCAGAATTTAAGAAAAAAAAAAAAATCTACGATACGGCGGACGGCGCCACGCGACAAACGCACGCACGCGCGCACGCACGCGTGCGTACGTTCGGGCGTGACGCCGCGTTTATTATTATACTTGATTAACGAAGTGCGTGTATGCGTGCGTGGTGGGTGCGAGAAAATATATACTGATATTATTATAATACGTGAAAATACACACACGGTGCCGGCGCGTTTAATATAAGTGATTTTTGCAAGGTGCCCGTGCACATAATAAATATAATATAAAAATATATACTCTCGACAATATATATAAATGGCGAATGACAGTAAGTAATAATAGTAAAACGTATGCGTAGAAGAAATATATATATGTGTGCTATACACGTGACGGTGAATCTTTGTGCTTTGACAATGTGCGAGCTTACACGGCAGGGTGCTTTCAGCAGTGCTTTTTTTTTTTTTTTTATCGTTTTGCTTCGCTCTGCCGAGTCTGCTTCGGGAGGGTTGAACGGGCAACCGGATCAGTTGCTCCATGGACGGGATAATGCCTGAAACGAGGGAAGCGGGCTTGGGCACAGGCGAGGGAGGGTTAGTGAAACGAAAGAGGATCCGGGGAAGAGCGTTCCATAGTGAGGCGAGCGGTGAAAGGCGTAAGGGGAGATCGTTACGGACGCGTCGGTACGACTTTTCGTTCAACAATCATGGCAGCATAATGCCCCCGCAACGACAAATGATGCTCTCCTCCGCTCTCTGTCCGAAACGCGGAATATCTTCATCATAGCCGGTTAGAGACAACCTCGCGCGCGATTCTCTTGCGTTTGTTGTACTCGTTCGCCGCGTTGTCGTCTCGCCCGCTTTCTGAATCTCTGCCCCGCGGAAAAGTTTGTTTTTATTTCTTCTGTTTTTTTTTTTTTTTTTTTTTTTTTTTTGGCTTTTTTTTTTGTGACCCTCGTCGTGTCGCAGCTCTAGTTTTCATTCAATTATTTTTTTTCAATCTCGCGATCGCGTTGTTTCTACTTGCGTTGTGAAACTTTTAACGACCACGCCGTCGTACCGCCGCCGCGCCTCCTCCGCCACCGAGAGAAGTTATCGTTACGATTAAATGATTTCCCGGGGAAATACCCGTGGCTAACGACCGCGCGGAGATTTATTTTTTCAACGGGCTACTATATAAATATCGTACAAACAATTTTGTTCTCTCGGCGCCGAATTTGTTTTGTTACGTGGGAGTGAGGGGACGCTATATATTTTTCGGGATACCTCGAAAAAGGGGGACGAAAAACGTTCGACATGCGGGGATCGATCGGCACCTCTTGGCGGTGACGCTCGTACGGGAACGGGAAATTAAACAGAAAGCAAAACTGTCTCTCTCATGCATCGGCATGCCATTCATAGGATATGTAAGATGATAATATAAATGTTGAAATGTTTTGTCGTCGGGATGAGAGATTTTCGCAGACTCGACAAAGTTCGGCGGATTTTCCATGTTGGTGAACGGAGAAAGGAAATTTTTGACAGGAAATCGCACAGGTGAAGGATTTCTCGGGATTCGGGCTTCTCTCCTTCCCGAATATGATGGGAGGGGGGAGGAGGGATGGAAAGGGAAGAGGAGAGGAGAGGAGTGAGAATCCAAAAAGGTTGATTGTCTCTTTTGGAGATTCGTTTTCATAGGGAAAATCAAGGAATCTTTAAACAAACGAAGGCATGCTCTAAACATGTGCAAACGATAGGTAGAACTAAATCTCAACTAAAGACAGAAGAGCCTTATATATCAGAGAGATATAGAAATATATATATGTGTAATATATATCAATATATATATATATATAGTGAGAAAAAATGCGTCATATATATATATTTTTGTGTGTGAGATAACATTCGCTAGAGTTTTTATATATATATATACGTAAGCGCTTCACTCGCAAACTGTCCCTTGCTTTGCCATTACTTTCGTCGACTTAGCGGGAAAAATTGGTATTTATTAAATTTCATCTGTGTCAGTATTTGTTTTTTTTTTTTATTTTTTATTTTTTTATTTTTTTTTATTTATTTATTTTTTTTATTGCTATCTCGGATGTGATGAGAGAGTAAACGGAAATAATGGCAAGGAGGGGGACGGCCAGCCTGACTTCTATCTTCATAACACGTGGCAAGAGTGAGTTAGTTTTAACGAACTAAAGGAGAGAAACGAAACATCTTTACTGACGAAATCACGGTAACCACCAGAAAGAACATTGAGTGTGTATAATATGTGAGTACATATTATTAAATGTTTAATATATTACGATAGTGTGTTGTAAAAATATAGATATATCTTAAAAACTAGCTGTTCAAAACCTGGATCATCCTCCTGCAAATGCTTTAAGGAAAGACAAAAACACGTGAGTGAGTAATAATTAAGTATTAAGTATTGATTAGCGTGTTCAAAATTAGTTTATCCAAGTTTTTAAAAGTGGGGCTCTGTGGGGGGATGAAAAAAACCAACGGCAACGAACAAAGAGAGAGAGTTGCGGTTTTTTTAGGCCCTGTAAAAAACGGTGTGAGAAAATTCGATTTTTTTCTTTTTTTTTTTCAACTTTAATAGCTGAGCTCAAAAATTGGTTATCAGCTTCTGAAAAATCCGTGGCTGCGTGCACCTGGAAAAAACGGTCGTGGGGCACACTAAAAGAGAGGGTTGTTTTTTTTTTTTTTTTTGGAGCTTTTGGGAGTTCTTTTTTTTCAGGGGGGAAAAGAGAGAGAGAGAGCTATAGAGAGAATAAGTTTGTGGAAACTTTATCGTCGCAAAAAATCCAAAAATATAAAATCTCGCCAGCCAAAAAAGTAGGGCCATCATCGTTTCGTGTTTCGCGTCGCGATGGGTGACGTTTTATAAAAATCGAGGATACACAGGGATGGGGAGAAAAAGAGAGAAAGAGAGAGAGAGAAAGAGAGAGAAAGTGAGTGAGTGTGAAGGAGAAGTTGCGAAAAGAACGACAGGAAAGCGATCCGGAGTAGCGTGATTGGAGAGGCGCGGAAAAATCCAAAAAGTCGTGCGCGTTCAAAACTCTTGTTCGCGCAAAAAAACGTAACCCGACCGGAAAAAAGGGCCGTGTCCGTCCTCTTTTCCTCTCTCGTCACGAGATGGGTGAGATTCGATAGTTCGTTTCTCGAAACTATATAACTGTAACACAAGAATGGCGTGAGAGAAGAGGAGAAAGCTCATATATATATAATATAATACAGTATAATATATATGTATACAATAACATTATATTGTAATTTTTTAATAGAATAATAAACACATAACGTAAACAAACAAACACAATGCAAAATATAAACGTGAGTGTAGAATCACTGGAGAAAAAACAAAAGATAAAGACGATAGAGAAAGAGAGAGAGAGAGAGAAAGAGAGAAAGAAAAAGAAAAACGCAGAAAAAAAGAAAAGAGAAAGTCGTGATGAGAGGAAGTGAAGTATTCTGGTCGTTTGAGTATGGGGAAAAGAGACAGGTGACGAAGTGACGTTATAGCGGAATCTGAAATCGAAAGTACTGTTTATATATATATATTATTATTATATTGTATAATACACAATGCAATTTTTTTTCACCAGATCGGGAATGATAGTAATAACACGGCGTGTCGTTTTTCGCAACCCGCACTGGAACCGCGCGAGAGTACAAACCGCGGACTGACTTTGGCGGGCTTTTATATTTTTGGCTCTCGGATGAGGCGCGTTTATATCACATCATCCCAAATTAATTAATTCTCCATTCCGCGAAGCTTAGCGTGTGAAATTCGTAGCGACCGCGGCATTCGTCGAGGTTTGTCGCGAACTTTGTTTTTTTTCACGCGATCGCGATCAAAAGAATAAAATTTTCTCGCTCACCATTTTTCTTCTCGAGCATTATAATCTCGGTGGTTCTTGAAAAGTAGAACATTTTTGAAACGTGCGCGCGGAAAAGAAAAAAAAAATTGCAGAGACGTTCACTTCCCTCGCGCGCAATGCGTCACCACGGATTTTACACGTCACTCCTCGCGTGGCTAAGAATAAACAGAGAGACTTTCAGTTAGTGTCAGTGATACATACCGTCCTCGTGAGTTCTGACCGTGATAGGATAACTCGGGGGCCCGTCACCTACTCTGGTCCCGGCCAATACCCAGATCCGATACTCGGTCCACTTTTTCAGCTCGTCCACCACGAAACGCGTGTCATTCAGTTTGATTATCTTCGCCTCGGAGTCGGAGCGACCGCTCTCGACGACTTGCAGCCTGTAGTAGGCGATCCTTCCGTTGGAGCGTTCAGCGGCCGGCGGTTCCCACGTTACCAATATTTCGGTCGGGCTGATCGCTTTGGCGGTTACATTGCGAGGCGGAGCCCCGGGGACTGCATAACACTCAGTTATAGGGGAGGGGAAAAGAAAACAAAATCGGGGGGGGGGGGGGAGGTATAAATCGACAGTTACCGGCCGATTGTTACTTCCGGACTCCGGCTTGAGGTTCAAAGTCGAAAGGAGCACGGGAAGTCGCCGCGAGAAATCAGAGCAAAGTGCAAAGTTACATGAAATTAATGTGACGATTAGTGTTTTATTTTTTTTTAATCACCAGATAATCTCCTCAACTGAGAAAAACAACCAACAAAATATTTATAGTATCTACATAGAAAAATAAGTGGTTTAAGTTAATTGTCTTGTGAAATAACAAAAAGATTATACATAAATTAGCGATAACGAACATTAAAAAAATGACAAAAAGCGGTTAATATACACGCGAGTCCTCGTATTCTCTTCGATTCGATGATTCTTCAAGTCGGAGACGAGGAGGGAGGGGCACGGTCGACGATGACTGTCGAGGGATACCAACTTAACGAAAAACGTGACTGGTCGAGGTTTCAAGAAAGAGGTTTAAAGAATATTCAAAGGTCAAAAAGAGTCATGAATTCGAACATCCTTGAACAGTCGAAAAAAATACGTGATTAGAGACAGTTCTCCCGGTGCGGCTCTGACAAGTTAACTCGGGCCTTTTATGTATAAAATGGTCGCTCCCCGAGTTAACGAGTTTCAAAAAACACGTTTAATATAATATATTGCAAGGGAAACGAGACAACGAAAAAACTGAAGAACGGACGATAAAATCAATATATGTTATCGAGAATGAAAAGAGGTGCCCAAAATGCACACATATATCGATGCAGTGCTTAGTGCAATTTATATGTATGATATGTACGTATATATATAGATATATATATATAAAGTGGCATCCAAAAACGGCTTTCTTATTTGCAACGCATGCAGTCATTCTCACTCTCCCACACTTCACTTTGGCTTCGACAACAGTTTATAAACTCCCTTATCTTCCGTCTTTCCTATTTCTTTTTTCTTATTTTTTTCTTATCGCTCTCTTTTCCTTTATATTTTCTCTTATTAAACGCGTCATTATCGAATATGATCCGCAAAAGATTGACTTTAAAAAAAAAAAAAAGGCTCTTTCTTTCAAACAAGGTGTTGTGCGTCGATAGCTTACGCTACTTGCAGGAGCGTCTAGCGCTACAGCACCTCCTACCTGCTGTGCCATCGCGACGCGTGATCGCGCGAGAACCGCGGAAAAAGGAATTTCAACAGTGAGGTCCCACCCGGATGATTTTTTTTTTTTTTTTTTTTCTCCGTCGGGACGTCGCCACCACATCTCGCGACGATCACGTATCGGCATGCGTCTGGCACTCCTCGCTGCATGAACTTTTCACTTCGACTCGCATTCACTGTGTGTGTTCTGCTTACCGTACTGTTTGGTGCGAACCGGATACGGTATCGTCGTTGCGCCTTCACCTCTTTGACTCCTCGCGGCCAGCCACACGTAGTAGAGAGTGTTCGGGTACAGGCCCGTCAGGGTGTAGTTCTCGGTCACCGGTATTCTGCGATGATGCTTCTCCTGATTCACGTTAGAAAATAGATTACAAATCCTAATCACACGCCGATTAATCAATGATCCGATACGCGATCATCTGTTGTTTCTCGAGCGCGAAGAAAAACCGAAAAAGCGACCTCGTAGCGACAAAAGATGATTAACATTCGCCGCGTACCTTTGCGTAAGTGTCATTCCAGTACAGCTCATAGCTGAGAATGTTCTCAGCGCTATGAGCGGGCTTGCTCCATTGGAGCGTAACTTTGGTCTCCCCGATGTCGACCGCCGTAAGCATTTCGGGTTGACTCGGTACCCCTTGCTGCGTTTTGATCTGGACCGGCAGACTGAGCGGACCGGGACCCACGCTCGTCAGCGCCTGGACTCTTATGGTGTAGATCGTGTGCGGCGTCAGCTCCGAGATGGTGGTCAGCTGACTGTTGTCCACCATTTGGTACTGCCACGACGCCATCGGTTGGTTCGAGTCCGTCGTGTAGTACACCTTGTATCCCTGCGGCGGAGGAATTTCGCGTTAGCGCGCGAAACATTGCGCGCGCGAAAAACAAAAAAGGAAACGAGAGGAAAGGATACCGACCGTCACTTGACCGTTCGGGGTTTCCGGCTCGTCCCATTGTATGACCATTGTGCTGGAGCTCAACGGCCGCACTTGGACTTTCCGTGGCGCTGTACCGGGTTCTGTATCGGAAAGAAATTAAATGTTGTTAAGGGAAATCGAAAGAAGAGCCTCGAGGAAATACACACAACAAGACACACACCACAGAAACCTCCCGAGAAAAAACCGAACCAAGATGCGACTTAAAAAAAAATAAAAAAGAGAAGAAGAACGAAATTGATTTTCATTTGAACGACACTACAGAGGTGACGCGCGAGAAAACGTTGTTTTTCAATCACTCGCACACAAGATGACGCGCGTTGATGAAAGTGAAAGTGCGGAAATCAAACGAGAGATATGGAGAAGAAAAATTTAGACTGAGAAAGATAAAAAAGATAGAAAAGAAGATAGAAAAGAAAAACAAACGAAAAAAAAAAAAAACAAAAATCGATGTTGAGCTCACGGCACTCTTATGGTATACATGGGTTTCACTTACTGGCACCTCCATTCGTCGATTCCGCTATCCAAAAGAAAAACGTCAAACGATTATTGTCAATTCTCCGTACATGAGTGGGGCGATAAGTGGTGCGGGGGTGAAAATACGAAATATATGTGTGAGAAAACGGCGGTCTACGCCTTCTTCGTATTTTCACGGGGGTGAGAAAGTGTGTGCTACTATTTTATCTGTAGGAAAAATGCAATTTCGCGTGCTGTCTCTCCCGCGTGCTCGTTTCTCGCCTCCCCTTTCGCTGAGGAAAGAAGAAGACGGGGAGACGCATCCGAGACGAAACAAAGTGAGAGATAGAGAAAGAGTGAGAGAGAAAGAGAGTGAGAGTGAGAGTGAGAATGAGAGAGAGAGAGAGAGAAAAAGAGAGAGAAAAAGAGTGAAAAGACAATGAGAGAGGCTGAGGAATGTAGAGGCGAAAAAATGCACAATGACACGAGACGTCGAAGCGCGACGAAACGCTGTGGAACGGTCCCGCCAAAAACACACTAACACACTGGTGCAACAAAGAGCAAGAGTGGGGGGATTTTGGTGATAGGTGAAAAAAAATTTTCTTGTCACTTACATGAATCAAATCGTGCGTCCACGGCGGACAGCATGGAAAAAAGTACAGAATTTTCCCTCAAAAAATGTGCGTATAAAAATTCGCTTCCTCTTTCACGATGGTGTTACAAAAAAATTCTATCTACGTGCAAAAAACATTTTTTTTTTAACGCTCTCTCGATACATCGGAGTCTAGCGACCGTTCCCTCCGCTCCGTACACATTACCGCGCGTTTCTCCGCGCGAAAAAAAAAAAATGATCGGGTCGAACGGTTCGATCGCGCTTTTTCCTTTTTTTTTGCTTTAGTCGGCGATCCAAGTTTGTTTGAAGCATGTGTTATAATGCGCGCGCGCTCGTTAGTAAAGACGCAGAAATGTGATACGTGAGTTGACTTGTGAATAATGAGTTTTTTTTTTTTTTTGTGACGTGACAGACTCTGCCAAGTCTCAGTATATACAAATATATTATATATACGTAAATATAATATATCGTCAAGATTATTTAATTAAATGCCATTTACACTTCCTGGTTAATTGAACCATACGATGTAGTTTTCACGTCTGAGACGATGAGAAACTGGCGAGAGAAAAATGTGATAAAATGATACACCCAGCTGTAACCATAGAAACGATATTTCCTCTTGCAACAGTGTTTTTTATTCAATTTTGACGCGCAAAGCCGCACGGTGAATTTTTAATCTTTTTGAAAAATCTGTTCGCATAAATGGCAAGACTCCAATGCTCGCGACAATTTAATCGCGTGCAAAAATTTTCGTGAAAATGGAATTGAAACCGCGATTCGAAACTTTTCTTTAAGGAAAACGATCGTTTCCAGGTGTACAACGGAAAAGTGCAATAAAAAAAAAAAAAAAAAAAAAAAACGATAGTGTGGTAGTGAATACTGACTTGTTTCACCGGTGGTGACTATCACCGGGGCACTTGGGGGACCACGCCCGATGCTGTTTACAGCTATCACGTACAGCTCGTACTCCGTGTACGGGCTGAGACTTCTGACGTGATAATACATCGTCGTGATACCGGATATCTCGGCGAATGCCTGGTTCACGTGCTTCGGTTTGTGCTGAATCACATAGTACTGCAGCTCGTCCGGTCTTCCGGCTTTGTAGGACCAGCTCAGCTTCACCGACGTCGCAGTTATGTCCGACACTTGAACGTTCTCAGGCGGGCCGGGAAGAGCTGCGCAAGGATCGGATCATTGCAATCTTTCGTCTCCGCGATTTTTCGTTTCTGAACTTCGAGATGCGATTGTCGATCAGATATCATCCGAAAGATCATATCAGGGCTAATGTTGTTTCGCGATATTTTTAAAACTTTGGAAAAAAATTAGTAAAGTTATCGAAATTATTATTTTGCAAGTGCCAAGTTTATTTTGTAATTGCTTTATATGACCGTGTGTCTGATGTTACTATCGTAATGCAAAGTTTAGAAGCGGATCGTTTAGCTTCCCGGTGAATATTGCGAGATAACGTAAAAAAGCGCGATCCAGAAGAGACTGTGGGCTCTGTGTCGTCAGGGAAAACACTTTAAGTAGGTCCTACCGTCTCAATACATACATTGAACCTTAACCATAGCGGTCGCGTCGATTATGCCAAGATCGCTTGCGGCGGTGCAAGTGTAATTGGCAGATTCCTTGATGTCGGTCAGCCTTAAGACGTTCTTGCCGACCGGCAGATTGTCGTCCGGTGTCAGATCGGTCGCGGGATCTTTTCTCCATTTTACAAATGGCATCGGTGCGCCTACCGCGACGCAGGTGAGATTCAGCGATGCGCCCAGCATCACCTCGTTCACAGGCGGTGGTGGAATCGAGAAACTCGGTGCCACGCGACGTACTGAACAATCAATCGGTTGTTAAACAACACGTTTCTTCCAACACGTTTATCTGATTTTCAAGTTCTTTTAAAATCCTCAATCACACACACACATTTTTTATGTTATCGATAGTAAAATCGTTTGCGTCAAGTAAAAGTTGCGACGCGATTGGATTTACATTTATTTGTTTATTTATTTACAGAGAGAAATGCGTTAAATCGAAATGCAAATGCGCGTACCGGCGCGTCCAATTAGGGAATAATTGTTTGCGCGCGCGTTTACGACAGTACAGAATTAACCGTACTTTGCGAAAACTTGCACGCGAAGTGCAAGAAACTTTTGAACAAATTATTTCGAAGCCGCGGCGCGCAGATTTTGCAAATCGCTGTGCCACGACGATTAAACACAATCGTCGCGGAGAGACGATTCGAGTACGCGAGCGGAAACGCAAGAAAGGAAAAGCCCCGGCGCGCGCGAGCGCACGACTCACGTCGCGCATGTTACGCGCCGGGGGCCCTTTGTGCCGGCCCGTTTAGTTTAATTGCGTCCTAATTGCGTTACATTAATTTTAATTACGAAGCAGGAAAACGTCTACGTTTGTGACATCGACATGACCAGCTGTGTAACAATAAGCTCGCGTTACGCTTTGTCGGCAAAACACGTTGTCTCGTTTTTTTTTTTTTTTTTGTGGTCTCAAATCCGTCGAGTTTCGTTAATGAATTACACGTGTTCTCTATTTTCTTTTATTTAGCGAGAGCAATCTTCGTCATTAAAAACGACGAGACAATTTCTCCGATCGAGCCGGGAAAAAAGAAACTACGCTTAATGAAAATGAACCCTCAAATTGAATTGTTTAGATCTTGGCTCAAACGATGAGTAGATTAAATGCGAAGTAGATTAAAACGACGTACCTTTCACGTATAACGTGGTTGACTTAGAGTACTCCGTGCCTACGGAGTTGTTGGCGACGCACTCGTACTTTCCCTGATCGGTTACGTCGGATTCGATGATCTGCAAGGTACCTGGAAACAAAACACAAAGCGCCAAAAGATTAAGGAGAGATTGCGCTCGGCTAATCGGTTTTACAATTATTGTAACGCGCTCACAAATTTGTGACTCGCTGGTTTGAACTTACTAATTAGAAACGATGTGAGAGAAAGAGAGAGAGAGAGAGAGAAACGTCGAAATGGAATGCTCTGTAATGAATTGCGTTCCGCGTAATCTCTTATAGTTATTTCGAGCGAAATATGGAAATATATGTATGTGTGCGCGCGCAGTCGAAGAGGACGTCTGTGTTTCCTGCCACTCGTTGCGGCTTCATTTTTTCACCGCTAATAGAGTTTCTACCACATCATGCGGAGACGTTAGGGGCTCGGCTGCGGAAAACCCACTTCGCGTCATCCTTTTCCCGCCCACGTGCTGCTCTTCATTTCTCTTCCTCCTTTTTTTTTTTTCAATCCCGACTCTCGTACATCCGTTTTCCGTTCCGGAGTTCTTTTTACGTCAACTCTCTCTCTCTCTCTTTCTCTTTCTCTTTCTAAAAGAGCAACACCGCGCGATGGACGAAATGGCCGTTGCGAGGCGCGTGATTATCTTCGCCTGCGTCAGGTACCGACCTGGTATAATTCAAATATCTTCTTCCCCTCTGCCCCGTGACTTTTTCTATCCACGAAAGAATCGCCCTGTCCGTTCGCAAAGTAAATACAACCGGTGAACGTGAAGGAGAAACGGGCATAGTGGAACAAGAAGTTACCACGGGATCGATCGTCCGACCTTAATTCTATTGACACGGTCGTTGTAATTAGGGGATGATCGTGGGCGAGATTAGCCGGGCAGCCGACAACACGCCTCAAATAAAAATAACGAAGAACGAGGATGCGCGTGGCTTGTATTGAAAACAATTAAAAAATAGTACAGAGTACGTATATCAACATCTCTGGTTGATAGAGTGTACACCCGAAACACCGAAAATATGACAATATGGATGAGAGAGAACCGGTATACTCTGCTGTGTTCTCGCGCGATGCTCCGAAATATTTTTTTTTCCCTCCCGGAAGACAAATATCCGCGCGTGGACTGACACAGTTGTGCGCGCGTGTGTTTCCCTTGCGAGCGAGCGAGCGAGCGAACGAACAAACGAACGAACAAAACACGTGCGCCGCTCTGCGATAAAGGGTTGCTGCGCGTTTTGATATTATGGCCCGGGGTAAAACGGAGCCCGCGCGCAATTACCGGCGTGACCCGGCGCGGCTGTTAATTTCGCAGGCCACCGAATTTTCGTCGGCTCGCGATTTCGGAATTCGTTATCCGCCCGAGTGGATTCCACGTGCCGTACGTCGCGGTTTTCGGCGAAACCGCGTTGCAATCGTAATTGCCGAGCGTGGAGAAAAGATACAGAGATTGAGTAGCGCGCATATTGTTTTAGAAGTTTCGAGAACCGTTACGAATAAAATCCTCCTCTTGTGTGTGAAAAATTTTTCTCTGCGTATGAAAAAATGTTTTACATGTACTATATAATTGAAAAAACTCAAGTACAATTTTAAATACAAATTTTACTAATGGATTCAGCAATAATTTCCGGTAATTGGTAACAATGTTCGAGAATAACAATATGTTAAAAATACAATTTTCACGTTCGCCAGCTTTTGTTTCTGTCTACATTCGGAGCGAAATATCTGACGTGGCAGTTTTTCTTACTTCCGATATATTTACACAAAAAAGCGATATTGTTTTCATTATATTTTAATTTACGTAACAGCGAGAATTTCTTTGTTGCTAAAACGATAAAAATAATTATACTAGTAGGGAAGTGGCCACACAATTCGAGGCAATAACCAGATCTTCGGGTCGATAAACTTCTTAATTTTTGTATAGTTTTTAACAAACGTTTCGACCCTTTTAGTTTGGATTTTCTTCAGTGTACTATACATACGATATGTACGACAATACCTCGAATTGGCCACTTCCCTACTAGTATATTTCACGAAGAAGAATACACAAGATAAAAATAATTAATATAAAAATAAATTTATAAACACGTCTTTTCGTTTTCACTCGTATCTTTATCTTTCAAGTTTTATTTAACGTTTGTTTTAATATTATCTCATCGCTCCGGCGTCGTAACTTTTCGCTTTATTGCGTACGCGCGTACGGCAAAGAAACGATACAGACTTAACGGGCGAATTATCATCGGTTTAACGATGACATTTGTAGGGAGGTAATAGCCGCGCTTAAAATATTCATAAGTCCGCGCTATACGATGAGGGACTCGCGCGCGACGGTGATGGACAATTAGATCTTCAACACCTGAGACATGATAACGCAAAGACAACGATGACACATCGGGCTGTGTGAGAGAAAGAGTGTGAGAGAGCGATCTGTTGTTCATAAATTTTAAATAATCAACGCACGCGAGCCACTTTACGCACCCAATATACATATGTAGGCAACGCGTGGGAACATGAAGAGACATTGCGTTGAAAAACGCCCGGCGCAATATATCCTTTCAACTTTTTGTAATCTCAGTTTATCGTATCGATCGGGAAGAGTCGCGACTATTTTATAGTAAAAAATCGTGCGTCAAAATGTAGACCTTTTTTTGTGTTACGACGTTTTGTGATTATTACTTCAATGTAAAATTAACATAATACTGATATGTTATTATTTTTTTTTTTAATCTTTTCACGTGTTAAATTTATGTTAACTTCACAAATTAACATTTTTTGCATATCATTTAAAAATGGAGTATTGTTTAAGTGCTTTTAACATAATGATTTCAATTAATCTAGATGTCTCAAAGTCAATTTAACATGCGCTAAAAAGAGTTAAAAAAAATCTCTGGTCACATTGAACAAACTAAAATGTTTGATTAACATTTCTTACGAGTTACTGTAACTACTGTTGTTTTGTGTAGTTTTTCATTATTTTATATGTTACTTTTACATATCATTTTTATTTATACAGTCAAAATAACAAATATAAATGTAAAGTATTGTGTCAATTATTTGACTTTACTAGTTTGTCAATAAGTGACTCACAACGAATGAGTTATTTTAACTTAAAATTTAGAGTGGACCTCCTGGGACACGCAAAAAATGTTAAAATTAACATTTTCTTTTTTACTGTGTATAAGCGAGCGGAATATTTAGATAGGTATCGCGCGATACCTCGATCCTGCCGTGAAAATTTTCTCCCTCCTTCTGAAAAATGATTGCTCCGCGGAACTTGCGCATTTACGCGTATTAAACTGGTTTTGTTTCGCGCTCGTGAAAAAGCCACGGGAGGTAACTTAAGACTCGGGACTCCCGTTACGGGCGAAACGTATCGCGTCAATTTGTAATTACATCTCGATCGAACGCGTTATATTTTCCATTTTTTTCCAAATTCCTGCTTCCGCGTCGTTTTTCTTTTTTTTCTTTTTTTTTTCTTTTTTTTTTGCGCAAAACTATCAGCTCGTGTATCTCGTTAAAAACTAAAGTATCGCATATCTCTCCGCGAAATTTCTCCGTTTCTCTTATCTCACGCGCGTATCGATGCCGCGGATGGACGGTCTGGTAAATTCGGTCTTTGCTTTACGATACACGAGGGGGACACAACAACGAGGAGACGTGGAATTGTGTGATTTGAGCGCACAATTTTTCACACACATTAAAACAACGTCCTTCCTCGCAAAAAATTACGGACATTGTTTCTCCCTTTGTTTTATTTGCATCGCGGGTATAATGTCTTGTTTTTTTTTCTCCTTTCCTATTAAATAGTTTGTCCTCTCGCATTTTGTTTTTGCGAGACACGCAACGAGATACGCGTTGAATAAAAATAATAGCCGAACTCCCCATCGCGCCGGATCGATCGACAGTGCCACGTGCGCGACAATTAACGATGTTCAACGACACAATAACGAATTTTTGCCGAGGAAGAATCAGTTTTGTCGAGCGATCTCTGTCATTGGTTGAGAGAACGAAATTTATTTATTTAAAAACAGTTCATTCATAACTTTCGGTTGATTTAATTAAATCGAAGTAAATCGTGTAAAATGTCTTCTCGATTCGCTTTAAAATCGTTACGTGCGCGTTTTTTTTTTGTTGCGATTAATAACGTCGATTAAAGTGATACATCGGCGAAATTATTTCACGCGTCATCAGACAGTAATGAATCGATGCGCACACCTGAGGTACAACGTTGTTTTCCAACCGGCTGATTCAATCTTGAAGACGAAACTTCGCGATCGACACGGTCTTGTACGGAAAGTGTCGAATTTTCCTACGGTTTGGAAAATCGCATTCGTTTCCCGCGAAAGCTTCCAGGCGACACGTTTCGCCTGTCAGTAGGCACGGCGACAGCATTTTTCTCAGGTCTCCTCTTTCTTTCTTTCTCTCTCTCTCTCTCTCTCTCTTTCCGCGAGAGATCCCGCATATAATATGCGTCGGCAGACAGAAGAAGAACGTGTGCACACAACGCGCGCCGGGAAAAGCCGGGAAACGGCCGTGTCCTATTTACGTGTTTGCCGACCAATATTGAAATATCTTTCCTTTATATTTAATATTACGGAAGCAAACGCGCGACACGCACACGCGCGAAAACTTCACAAACGCGTTGCGCACGAAATACAACGCACACACAGTGTTTCTCTCTTTCTGTCTCTTCCCCGTCTCATTCCGTTCGCGCGCGATAGCACGCGAGAGGGAGGAATCGAAGGATGAAGCGGGGGATGAATTCGCCGCGCACGGCTCGCTGAATACAGGATTCCATCCGGATAGAATACAAATAGGAAATATGTTTACACTGAAAGCATTTCGAAGTGTGCGTTGCCGCGCGCGCGTGTATACACCAGCCTGCGATGCGTATGTACGTTTGCCGCTACACTTTTTCATTCCCAACGTGCGCAACATTGTGGAGTTTTCACTTTAATTACTTTCGAGTTTGTTTTTTTTTCTTTTTTTTTTTTATTCGCGATATTTTTGACAACCTATAATCTTCGATCGTTAGAAACGATTCGGAGGATTTTCGCGAAAATACATTTCCGCAATTTGTTGTTTTTATCAGACTCCCGGTGAAAAATTAAACGCAGGATGAGAAAAAAAGATGTAATAAAAAATAATCTTTCATTGATAAACTCTTAAATATCGCGTGTATCGTTCGTGTTTTTCGAGACTTTTCTGTGTAGAAATAAACAAATATAAATAAATAAAAAAGAGGAACGTGTGAGGGAGTGAGATCTCATTTTTTCTAATTTGCGAGAAATTCACCCAGTGCCTTGGTGGCCGAATTGGAAAGGTGACCGCACGAAATGCGGGTTTGACTTCTGGCCAAGGTGACTTTTTCGCAATGAGATTTTTTTAAATTTCATAGGGAGAGCTTAAATAAATAATTCATATGCGTGATGCAAGTTAGCGCCTTATATGAATTTTAGAATTTACACATTAACGCGCTAAATAATGTAAAATCTCCAAAATTTCTATAGAGTCTTCTCCGAATCAAATTTTTTAGCAAATTTTTTTCCTAAAAATTTAAATTATAAAAAGGTAGATCAATAAAGCCCGAATCTCTGCTCGTTCATTTGAGCCTTTAATTAAAAGCCAAATTATTCATTTCAATTCGAATTTCCTGCATGTATTACTTTACACGTTAAAAATATATATAATTCGCACGTCAAGCACGTTTGCTTCTCTCCTAATTCTTGATTTAGAATCATTTTTTGTTTGTCCGAACACGCTCTACCGACTCGATAAATCCGTAATTATGTCATCGTACGTCTCAATGCCGATTCGGAATTGCGTCAGAAGGCAGTTTCCGACAGCACAGGTCGGATAGTAAATGCGGCCTGTATTCGATCCCCGAATCAAAGGCACACACAGATGGGAAATTACCGTCGAAAGCAACGCGTTGTGCTAATATAAGGACAATCGAAGGCATTATGCGGGCTGGGTCGGAGCGAGAGAAGCGCTCTGGGCGATCGTCGAGAGGATACGTAGGCGATACATATTGTATATATATCTATAACACACGTATATGTATACAAGTGATACATATATACGTGAGAACTCTTGCGGAAATAACAGCGACGAAATGAGTTTGCGTCAGTTATTTGGGGAGGAGAAAGGAGGTGAGAGAGTTGCGCCTATTCGGATTAATTAAAGTGGAAAGGCGGCGGGGCGTTGCGCTCGCGAACTTCCTATCGCGTGCAATTGCGATTTCTTGGCGACGCTCCAAGCTTTGTTCGAATGTTGTTATACGAATCGCGCGCGATCAGAACCTTCTCTTTCTCTCTCTCTCTATTGAGAATCCGTTGACGAGAGCTGCTGCGCGTTCGTACGGGAGAAAGAGAGTCTTTTGACGGAGCGTCGTTTAAGATAACAAACGACGTGCTTCCTCCTCTGCAGGCGCATCTTAATGCCATGCATGTATATAGTGAAAAAAACAATGACGACGATCCTCGCAAAAGCGAGGCCATATATCGGGTAACACCCGCTCTATTTTTATATTTTTCCTTCCATTTTCTCTCGCTCGCGTTTCTTCTATCGCGAAAAGAGAGTAACTTATTTAAAGTTCCTTCTCGGCGCAGTCGGTGTCATAAGTCAAAGCCTCCTGGGTAAAGACTGGTCTAATGGTCTCGGGAGAAACCTTCCCTCGGGAAGAGCCCGCCGCACGGGCACGGGAGAGGAAGACGGCGCCTTTCCCTCCTCGCAATGGCTGAATACGCGAGGGAGGAAGAAAAGGACCGACCGAGCGGAAACGCGCGCGCCAAGAATTTCAGCGTAAGTGCTAAGCCGGGGGGATGTTCCGTTCTATCTCTCGAAGCTTGTTTCGGAACTTTGTTCCCTTTTGTCGCTCGCGGCTTGTAACGAGAATTTTGCAAATGTCGATGAGCACGACCGCGCGCGCGCGCGCGCACATATACTCCACGTACGCGAGAATCACATCGAGCCCTATTACGCAGCGTGTAGGATTTCGGATTGCGAAACAAACGCCGAGAGTCGCGGCGAGGGTCGATTTAACGATCCGCGCGGCGTTCGCCATTGTGTCACACCGAAGTTGCGTGTGACGCGGTTAATCGGTGCGCTGCGATATCAAAGGTAATGAACTGCAATATGGAGGAGTTTGCAGCCGATTATGTTGCGCGCTCGGGACAATACACTCGCGCGCGTACAATTCGAGAGCTCGTGTAATTGTTTTTCACGACGGCGATGCTGAAAATGAGAATGTCGTAAAGTCCGGAACATTGAACGAAGCTTAATTCAATTCTACTTCTCTCCTTCTCTCCACTTTCTTTTTCTTTCTTTATTTTACTGTCTCTCTCTCTCTCTCTTGAGAAAGAGAAAAAGTAGACCAACATCCGCGACTGAGCGTCATCAACGCGGCGTCTTTAGACTCCGGAATGGAGTCGCGCGTTGGAGTGTATTACATCGCGCTTGTTCCAAAGTTCGGCGCTCGCTCTCATCGAGAGTTCCTCGAGGGCGAGGAAAATTTTACGACTGTTGACGAAGCGCGAACCGACATCTCCACTTTTACATCCTCCCCCCTCGTCTTCTTGTCGTCGCGGCTTTACGAGCGCGGGACTGCAAAATATAATTTAACGATTTGCCGTGTTAAGTTTCGAGCTTGTGTCGTTGCGTTAGCCCGCAAGCGAGCGTAACCAACGGAAAGAGAGGTGAGATTTCCGCCGAGCCGAGCCGAAGAGACTTGCCTTTTAGCGAAACGTTGCTGAAGGTTAAATGAAACATTAAACTGCTCCAACTTATGCGCGCGGCGTATCTAATTAAATTTATCGCGCGCGCCGGTCTCTAAGGTTATTTTCCGGTCGTAGAAAACCGACCTATCGACGCTCGGCTGTGCCTCAACTTCACTCGCGCGAGTTCTTCTGAAAGATTCTTACCCCTCTACCAAATCTTGACGTAAAACAATGTTTTTTTTTTTTTTTTTTTCACGTTAAATTACTCGGTAACAGGACAAAAATTTGTCGCGCAAAAGTAAACTCGACCGTTTCTCTTCCTGTCTTTGATTGAAGTGAAGAAGAGAATAATTTGAGCACACGGTGGATTTTACAATTCTCAAGACGTTTTGTGATTCTTTAAAGCGCGGTACGGGCGACGCGAGGATTAAATTGGGCGCGGTGAAAATGCAAAGAGAATGAGTTTTGCAGTTTCGAGACCGTTTCTGTGTAACAAACGAGGACGGCGACGCTTTGATATCGTTAATGTACATCGCGGATATAGCTATTCCCGTAAATTAACGCAAACAATGGCACACAACCGGGGCGGAGTGTGTGTGCCCGGGGCCTCGCGCGCGCGCGCGCAACGAGTTAAAATTGTAACACTGGCTTAATTCTCGCCGACAATGCGCGAGGGGCGAGGCGCGCAACGCGTCTCTGGCGAATTTAATCCGCGAAGATTTGAATAATACGTATGCACGCGCAATTTTCCCATAATTCTATATTTAACTGTTGCGAGAGTTGATGAGAATACCCCGGCGTGAAAGAGAGAAAAAAAAAAAAACACCCCGTCCCTCCCTTCCTTCGTTCGGCCTTTGTGCGAAATATCTTTAATATTCCGTCTGATGCGCGTCTTTCTTCCGGCGAGAATTCGCCACACGCGCTGCGCAAACACCATTGTTGTGCGAAATTTATCAATTTCCGGACGGAATTAAAAACGTAATTCGCGATAATTTAATAAAAAAATGTTCTCTCGCGCACTACTCCCTTTCGCGCACATTCGGCCGCACTGCGGTTTTTTGTTGCGCGCGACGCGACGCGCCGCGCTTTGTGACAATAATACTTCTTGGTTTTTTGCAGTCAGAACAAACGCGACGGACTTTCGCAGAAATTGGTGCATCGAAAAGTTCAAATTTTATATCGGGAGGGGGGAAAAAAAACCGCGTCGAACACGTCGATAGAGCGCATGTTGTTTTTAGTCCCGTTTGCGGTGGTTTTCAGCTTCCTCCCTCCGTTGCGATACAAGAGGGTGGTGAACGATGAAAAAAAAAAAAAGAAAAAAAAAGAAAAAAACGACGTTGTCAAGAATGCGTCGTCAGTCACCGAGAATTCCCCGGAAACTAAACGCGCGACGTTCCGCAAAGCGTGTTAACAATTTCGCGCAATAGACACAACGATGGGCGCGTCGGATTTTCGAGCGAACTCGCTCTCTCGTTCTCTCGTTTGACGAGTTCAGAGACAGGCAAGATTTACGAGAAACATGCTTGTCAGCGCGCGCGCGCGCGGGATGGAATTTATGAAAACTCTCGTTTCGCACCGCGCGGTCGGCGCTGTTAAAAATCTCCCATTTCTTTCCTCTTCTTCCTCCCTCCCCCATCCCCCCCCCCGTCACAACCTTTCTTTCCAGCGCGTTTCTCCCTTGTTTCTCCGTCCATCCATATTCCTTCGCGAGGAAAACTTGGCGCGCCAGGGTACGCAGAAAGTATATCGACTTGTGATGCACTTTTTGCGATACATTAAGTCGTATATTTTATGGGACGTGCGTATAACGCGATGGCGGCGGAAACATGGGGGATGCTATCGACATTAGAGAGAGCGAAGACGCGAATAAGGGCGCGGAACAGATGACTGATGTGACTCCCGGGGACTTAACCTCTCGCGCTGAGGTTATCAACCCCTCTCTCTCTCTCTCTCTCTTTCTCTCCGTTAAATTACACTTAACTCGACCTTACGACCGACAATGGCGCCGTTAGTATTTCCATTCGACAAGAAGTCGCGCGATGACGAATAGCGTATTGGCGAATGTAATTTCCGGAGACGGCGAGAGGAGAAAGAGACAGAGAGTCACACGATATTCAATACCCGAATACTGATACATGTCTCGCGGAGACAGTCGCGCGATGACGAATTCATATTGCGGCTGCAACGTAGATAGGTAGGTACGTGAAAATAATTACTTCGCTGCGAAATGAAGACAATCGCGTTGTGTTTTTTGATCCCTATTTAATTGAAAATTATTCTATCGCCGCTACTTTCGAATAGCTGGTCGGACGCGCTAGTCGGTTTTAATGAAAATTCGAGAGAAAACTTATCCGCCCTTGTCTCCAAATGAATTTAACGTCATTAGTGTTACTATCGTTAGAGAACGGTACGTACTCGAATCGTAACTACACGTTTAATAGGCAAACCCTCGGCTTCGCGGTGTGGCGAAAACTATAATAAAAGTACGCGCGAATATTCCTCCCATCTAATTACAATAATAATAGCCGCGTAACGGGTGCCGCCTCTCTCTCTCTCTCTCTCTTTCTCCGTCGGGTGCCGAACGAATTTACATAAATGCCCGGCGTACTTCATTATCGTGCGGCTATCGATCGTGGAAACGAGAACGGAACTCGGAAGATCCTCGAATTCTCTCATTCCGTGGATCGCGCCGCGATTATATTCGCGCGATTTTCGCGTCGATCGGATCGGCTGCTTTACGAGAGGGAATCGGCGGCGGCGGCGGATCGAGTTTCGACGACGACGCGGTCGGATGCATCTCTCTCGCACCCGTCGAGAACGAGTTTCCGCCGGTGGGTTTCTTTACGGCAATTTCTAGCAAAATTGCCATATATATAACCTTCTCTCTCCCCCTCACCCCCTCCCGTCGGCGAGGTATCGGTCGCGTAGTTTCGTACACGGCCTCGATGCATACGGATGCGCCGATGGAGTATGCAAACGTATCCATAATACATGGCGGGCGCGCGCACAAGCTCCGCGTGTGTCGTGCGTGTTGCACACACACGCGCCAGGGGAGACGCGACGGCATCTAATGTACACTTTTCACGTCGCGGCAAACTGCGCCGGGCACCGTAAAGATAGTCCGTGGAAGTGCAACGCCGGTATTACGTGACGTGCCGCTCGATAATGATACCGCCACCGCCGCCGCCGCCGCCGCGTGATAAAAACAAAGTGAGCGCTACACATACACACAGTGTACGTTCTCATATGTATGCGCGCGCGAGGAAGAGAGGAAGGGGTGCGCGAGCCCTTGTAGCAAAGCGGCAAAGATAATGATAATGGGGGGGGGGAGGGGAGGGAGAAATGCATCGCGCGCTTTAACAAAACTCCGCAGTGCGCCCTGAAAATTATTCGTTCGCTCTCTCTCTCTTGTCGCGCCCCCCCCCATCTCTTCTGGAAAACGGGGAGGAGGGGCAGAAGGGCGGTATATTATTAATACATTTCACGAGAAGTTTCCCCGCTTAACAACGAGGGGATGCGCGCCTCGTGTACGCCGAGAATATTTTCTCGATTCGATTTACGAGAGCGCAATAAGGAGGATAGACGTGCGATTGAAACTTCTGTGAAAAGCGGTTGTAATAATTCACGTTTCATTGATACGACGTGAGGTGCATGTTATCTTTTATCTCTCTCTCTCTCTCTTTCTCTCTCGCGTATGAGCGGATTACGAAACGAAGCCATTTGTTTCTAGCGTTGAAAAATAAACGCCGCAGTACTCACAGCCGTGCGCGATACGCGCGCGCGCGTTTGTTTGTTTTTTTTTTATATTACAAAATAGAACAATTGGATGCAGATTGTTGCAACCGAGATTTCTCGTCGAGACGCGCGAACGTACATTTGCTCAAGTTGTCACGAGATTTCCGCTCGCACAAAGAGAGAGATTCCGTATAACATTTTAACGCGTGTTCCCTAGCTAGATCCGCGGCCTAATGTAATGTCCATCCGATGGATCTCTGAACTAGTAGCGCGCGCACACGTCAAGCGCGACGACATACACAGTAGTCACAGCGACGCTTTGATCGGACACGCAACGTTCCTCGAACTCTCCCTGAATTTTAAAACAACGAGGATACGTGTAGCGCGACGATGTAAAATCGACTCTCATCCTCGTTTCACATACGCTTGATTATTGACCGTATTATCGCTCGCAGAGTCGTCGTGTCGCGCAAAGTGCAACTCGAAACGAGATGTTATCATCGAGAGATATAACAACCACTCGAACGTTTCTCTCTCTCTCTCTCTCTCTCTCTGAGCGAGAATTGCGCGATATAACACGGAGAGGTATAATCCTCCGACGAAATGCGGAGGGTTCGTCAAACGCATTATCGCCGGTCGTCCAAGATCGAGAGACCGATTAGTAATCGCACCCAGAATGTGTACGGATCGCGCTAAGCCGGATCGTTAAAGCGCATATGCGACGAGGCGCGAGGGTGTTGCGAGAAACGCGCTTTACGACAGTCCGTTTATGAGCGCGCGCGTATGATCGGGCACGAAGTGCGCGCGCGAGTACCCGACACTGCGACGGGGGCCAGGTGCGCGCTCTCGGCAAACAAGATGGATGTGCTGGATGTTCGCGTATCGCGTGACCACTCGATCAACGCCGCCGCGAGTTGACAGTGACTTACGCACCCGGAGCACTCAACGAGATATGACACGCGCCACCGACGTCCGTGGGGGGCCCGTCCCATTGTTACCTGTCTGTGTATCCGCCAAACACCCTTAATCGTTCTATCTTTCATGGCTTTTGTCATCGTTCGATCGCGCTCACGTACCTCATATTTCTCTTCCCGCGCCCTCTTGCTCGCGCGACTTCATCATTATCATCTCCGTTCCCTCTTATCGGCCTACTCTCGTCTTTTTACAAAGTGTGTGTAAAACTTTGGTCGAGATAACGTGGTGTTTATTTCGGCGTCGGTAATGCTTTTTCGCGTTACGAATTGCGTTCGAGCTTCGCCGTCGTTTCGCGACTCGAAGATCTCTCGGCGACGATGTAGGTAACATAACGCGCGCGCGCGCGCGGTAATTGACAGCTGGCTGGTTACTTACCGGATTCCAGAACCGTGTATCGTGGATTTGACGTGTCGATAGGCAGATTATCTCGCACCCAGGAAATGATGGGCGTCGGGGATCCGACCGCCGTGCAAAGAAGAACCGCGTTGTGGCCCATCTCAACCACCTTCGTCGTTGGCGCCTGAGTGATCATCGGGAAACCGATCGGTAGATTGTCCGCTGTCAAAGAACAGAATGTTTTCATTTCGCTGAGATACTTTGATCTAATATGCAGTTAAAAAAAGAAAAAAAACTAAATAAATAACTCACCGACAAGAATAATCGCAGTGTAAAAATACACAGACGAGGATAAGAAAAAACCTAAGAAAATTTTACGCGAGAGTGAATATTGTGATGTAAAAAACCGGAGGAATCATGACTCAACTTGAAAACGGGGGAATAAACCGGGAGCGAAATGTAAAATAAATAAACGCGGTTTCGCGAATAAAATAAACTTCGCTGCATATTTCAATTATTACGCGCGCGAGATATGGAATATTATTATTTCAAATTGTCATCTCTCTCGCTTTAAGAGTCGTCGGTATAAATTAAATTTCTTAAATTATTTACATATATGTATAATGTATATGTATTATTCTAATACGATTATATGTATTATTTATACATACATGTAGAATATATATACATATAGAATTTATAGGAATTATATTACAAGACAAATAGAGGAACAATTATATTATAAGAAATTTAATTTGCATTAAATTTAATATGGCAAACACATGTAACGTCAATGTCAGTTGGAGAATGGTTATAAGATAATAAAATACACACACGTGGAAATTCAGCGCACATTGCGTTTAGAGAAGACGCGAAAAACGTCAAGATATTTGACGTGCAACTGACGTCTTTTGCATTGATACGAGAAGAAGAGTGAGGCAACGTGCAGTTCGTCAATTATACACACTGGACGTATCGTAAGATAACTTTCGAAAATCGTAGATACATGCGGCGAACCGGTCTCGCGGGATCGAAAAGTTCGTAAAAGCCGACCGCCAGGTCTCTCGCGCCGAGACGCTGATACGATCGGAAATCAGAAGGCACGGGAATTCAACAAACCGCCGCGATAGTCTTCCTTCGAATGGATTTGCCGAAAAGAGAGTCAATCAACTTGCTTAATTGACATTTTTGTTTAATGTCAAATGTAATTGACAGGAGAATATAGGAAGAGACCTTTTTGCGAAAAGTTCACAATCGGTGTCACTTTTGCATATTGTTCTATTAATGAATATATTTCCGCCGTGACACGTGTAATGGGTTTACAATAAACTCATTTGCTCGATGACAAGAAGATACATTGGGTAAAAGAAAAAAAAAAGATCGAATGCGTGTCACAACATTGTATCTCGGAAAAGGAGGCAATATTCGCGAAAAAAAAAAAAAAAAAAAAAACGACGTCTCTCCATTATCGAACATTCGCGGAGGGATCTTAATAGACTATATGTATACAAAAGCCATATCGACGATGCGGTCTGATCGATATCCAATTAAAAGAGTCGGCTCGACAGAGGAGGCGCGTCAAAGGAACACGACGCGCGAGTCGTGCGTGAAGTTCGGGCCCCGGGGCGAGCGAAGAAGATTAATTCGACCTGTGTTTCGCGGTACAAGGTGATCCCGACCCACATCGCGCCCCGTTCTTCATGTAATTACGACGGCGCCACATTAATCCTTTGGGTGGAACTCGCAGTTAAATCTAAGTTGGCGACCCGAAGTTTCGACGCGAACAACTTCGCGATTGTCTCGTTTCGGCACTCGTACGTACGAGACAAATGAAGAACGGAAGGTCTAAACCTTGAGATGTGATTTAATAAACAATCTTCTCTAAGAGCGCGATGTGGCTCTTCACGTCCTTCAACGTGATCGTCGCTCGTGGGAGGAAAACTCGCGAAATCAAAGATTCAATTAGCAAAACTTGGAACCGATTAAAAGAGAGAGTTGAATTTATTTTAAATTGCGTATTTAGTTTTTCTTCTCCTCCCATCGAGAGAGGAGACGTCTCTCTCTCTCGCGACAAGATAACAACATTCGAATTACACAATCTACGAACGGGACAGCTCTATAATTTTTCCAAGTTTTAGCTTTCTGTGGTTAAAGTTCCCGGGAGAGGCGAACTTGAGACTTATTACAAGGCTCACAAACTGGGTGAAAGTTCGCCGTAAGGGCGCGATCAAACTGCAATTACCGCCAACGCCTCGGGGCGGCTCTTAGAAAGTCCATCTTTCACAGTCTCGTCAATTACAAGAGCAATCGGAACTCGCGGACGAAGTTAGCGGTTGAGCAGTACTTTCGCAGTATTCTGATCTACTTGCGCACTTCTTACATTCGCACAAATACGTTTTAAATACAGACGTGCAAGGCGCGTAACTTGCTCCGAGCGCTGAAAAGATGTTGTGGGAAGAAAATTGGAATAAAAAGAAAGATCTCTCTCTCTCTCTCTCTCTCTCTCTCTCTCTCTCTTTTTATCTCCAAGATCACTCTTTGTCGGATCCTGCTTGGCACACGGCGATTTAAACGTGCATTGCAAATCTTGAAAACATTCGAGATGACAAAATCGATAGAGAGAAATCGCCGGCTGTACAAACACGCAGAGAGATAAAACCGCGTCGCAAATAGGTCCCGCAATTTACTGTGGCTATTTGTTACCACCACAGTCGCACACACAGTTGCAGCAAGAAATTCGTTGTTATTCTACGAGTAGTTGTTTTTCTCTTTCTTTCTCTTTCTTTCTCTCTCTCTCTCTCTCTCTCTCTCTTCTCTCATTTCTTTAGCAGAGTCAAACTCGGAACAGAAATTCGCGTGCTATTATGGCGGAAGAGGCCGCGAGAGAGAAGAGTGACGACTCGACAACCTCTCGGACTTTCTCAGGGCAGTTCCTTCTCGCCCATTGTCTTCTTCCGCAGCGTCGCTTCTTTGTCCTCGTTATCGTCCGAGTTATCCGGCAAGCGCGCGCGCGCGCGGCTGCGCCAATTATATCGGCGGCCGAGGAAGAGCGCTTCGCGGTCGACAATAGAAATCGCCTGCAGACTTTCCGCGGTGGCTCCCCGCAGCCACTTCCACCTCTTCTACGCGCTATCACCTCTTCTCTCGCGCTATATCCTCTTCCCGTGCTTTTCCACCGGCGACGACAAACAATACAAGCGCGTCCCCCCCGACGTCGACCGCGACGCGCGTTGTGACGACAACAAAGTCGTCGTCGAGCAAAGCTATTGTCCGCTCGGCGATCCGGCCATCGCGTTTTCCTTCGTGTTCGAGGTCGTGCGACGACCATTATACGACCGGAAAACGGCCACGACAACGACGACGACGACGACTATCACCAACCACCGCGATTCTTCATAGAAGACGTGATTTTGTGGGAATTTGTCTTCCTTCTCTTCCGCGTTTTCCTTCGTACGACGTTCTTTCAACTCTAGTTTCTCTTCTTTATTCGTGATTTCTCAGCCGCGCGCCACTTGGCTATGCACGCAAATGCGCGCGGCGTAAAAGCGCGAGTATGATGGACCGGGCGCGCGTGGACGAGTTATCGCGTCCGGGACACGCTTCTGTCCTTCTTACTTTTCCTTGTTACTATTCCCTTTTGCGACACACTTCGCGCTGCCTTCTCCATCTCTCTCTCTCCCTCTCTCTCTCTCTCTCTCTCTCTTCTCATCTCTTCGCCAACGTACATTCGCACGTTGAGGTTTTTCTTCTCTGCCGTTACATTTGGATTTATGTCTACCGCAATGCGATCGTAAGACCTCGGCGCGTTTCTCGCGCTGGAAGAGAGAATCTTTTCAGAGAGATTCGTTCTCTCGCCAACAAAAGACAAAAAAATAAAGATCTCTCAGATAATATATCCGCTAACCCAGTTAGCCGCACAACGAAAACTCACATTTTTAATTTGACAGTGTCTCTATATACAAATATGATAAGACACGTAGCGAATCTGACTGTATAAGACGATGGTTTTCCACCGCTTATTTCCGTCGCTCCGAATTTTTATTCTTCGCCAAGTGTGTGATTCAATGTAACAATAAATCGAAGTAACAAAAACACTGACAAACGTAAAGGGTAAAGAGTAAATAAATAAATAATCCGCCTATATTGCGGTTGTTTCTTTTCCGGATGTTTCCATCCAACAAAACGTTGACGAGACGACAATTTGTTCGTTTTACGCCCTTTCATTCCTTACATGTATCCCTTCTCTCTCTCGTGCGGATTTAACGGGTTCACTTTGCGTGCGCCGCCTGAGTGAAACACAATTGAGAGAGAGAGAGAGAGAAAAAAAGAGAAAGAGAAATCAACGCGAAACGGTCAGGCTCAAATGGCTCGTAGTCGTCGTCGTTTTATTCTCGTTCTTTTTAGATTCGATGCGCGTTTGTACGAGAAGAGGAGATCCTTTTATCGTTACTTTCGGAGTTTACGTCTCTCCTGTGTCGCGATCGTAAGATTTTTCAGGGTACATCCGGCGAAAAGTGAGCGAGAAACGAACGACGCGCTCTCTTTCTTCTCAACGACTCGTCCGTGAAGGGCTTGACCCCGACGAAATGGTCGGTGGAGAAAAAAAAAAAGAATCTCTGACTGATCTCTTAGCACCCTCATTTTTACGACGTTACGCTTGTGTTTCTCTCTCCCTCTTGATGATAAAGAAATTGTTTTCCAAGAGGGTCGAAAGTTAAAGGATTCAGCGACGTCGTTTCATCGGGAACGAATGACGCGTTTGAGTGCTTCTTCGGGGATTTTAGTTGACTTTAACCCCCGTCCGAACGACCCCGCGAAGCGCTCCGGTTTTGTGTCATGAACGGCCTTGTCTCGCGCGTAAATTTCCGCGCGAAAATTCGTGCGAGCCACAATTGCATTTGCGCCGCCCATCGGCGACGGCAAATATTTGCTTCAGACAGACCGCGGCGAAAACGAATATAATAGAAATAAATCGTAATTTTAACTGTTTCGCGTATTTGATGATCTCCCCCCCCCCCCGTGTTTGATGGCCGAGCAACAGGTGATCAATTCGTCGAAACGCTCTTTTCCGCATTATAATTTAGTTCATGCATAATTGATAATCGTGAGGCAAACGACGAGCGATCTATCGGGGGAGGGGGGGGGACAAGGGCAAAATGAATTTACGAAGAAATCGCTTCCCGCGAGATAAATCGACGACGGGGAGAAAAATCGGCGATTTCTTTCTCCGAAGGATCCGACGAATCGGGAGAAGTGAGGATCTCTCCCTTCGCAAGTGTACGCACTCGAATCCGTGAAATATCGACGGCTCGCACGACGAGAATCGGGTGAAAACGCGTGCCGCGGAATCGTTCGTCGCGCGAAAAATTCTCTTCTAAACGTCGCTACGTTACACAAAGAAATGTATAAGAGCGTAATCGCCGAGAGGAACTCAGCAAAAAAAAAAAAACTCGGAATCAAACCGTCGAGATATAGCACGTCGAGAGAAAACGCGAGGGAAAATAATAAATTTCCGCGTTTCGTCTTCTTCCTCGTCGAGAGATAGCGTATCGCCGCGATGTAATACAAAAACGTGACTGGCGTCGAAGTAATCAACATATTTGAAGGGGAAAAGCAGCTTTTGCCGCGAGAGAAAGAGGAGGTGCGAACACACTCCGACACGAAAATCGATAGGGGAATCGCGCGTACATATATATGTGTGTATATATATATATATATATATACCTCTACCTTCTTTTCCGACGGTTGAGTCGAATCGTCTTCGACTTTTGTAATCGGAGTCGCAAATACATACTTCGTCAGGGAGTAACTCGAGTAGGAACGCGCGTGCAGCATCTGGAAACGTCATCTCCAGAGACGCGCAGCTTCCAGACTTTACGACGAACGGGGGACAGTTACGTATACGCGATGCTGGAGAGATCCTCGGGTACACACATATCCGTAACGGGGCTTCTCAGGCGAGTTCACTTTTTCCGAATGCCACTCGGAGAAACAAAAATATTTTGCATATTTGCTTCGTAAAAAACATGCTCGCGTAGAAAAATAGAATATACACTCGTGGCGTGTTTTGAAGCTCGCCTGCAGTTTTTGAAATTGTTGATTGCACGTGGTTTTTTTTTTTTCTGTTACTTTGAACGTTTTTTCAAAATGGTTTTTTCTCCGACCAGAGAGAGAGAGAGAGAGAGAAAGAAAGAGAATTCCTTCTTCTCATCTCGGCCGCGCGAGAAAAGCAACTACGAAAATGCAATCGGACGCTTCCGCGCGCCGCGCACAACTCTGTGAAATATTCTGCCAATTTACTCCCGCGTCCGAGAGAGAGAGAGAGAGAAAGCTCTTCTTCCTCTCGCGATCTCTGTATGTTGACTGGTTGTGAAGTTTCTATTCCCGTGGAGAGATACAAGAAAGTAACCCGGGGCACTTTGATACGTCTTGAGACACTTGAGAAGTTGCCGGATGAAAGAGTGACAGGGCTGGATGGGGTTCGATGGGGTTGTGCACGGGTTATACGGGTTGAGAACTGCCACGAAGATTTGCGTGCGGGATATCGGGATGGCGACGTAGAATTTCCATCTACTATTGGCTTTCTCAGAGGGAGGTCGCGGGTAGGTTCAATTTAGACGGGTATACCAGATATGGGGGGAAAACGACCTCATTGCGGTCTGCAGGGAATATTTTCCGCGCATAGGAAACAACCGCAGACCGATGGTAGTTACGTCAAAAGTAAAGAAAACCGAAAATGTGTCTCGATTATGTTATTATATTAGTGCTTTTATACTCTGATATCGTTTTTGTTTCTTTACAATTTTATCAGTTATTTGCAATGTGAGAAAATCTATTGCAATTAGAAAAGAAAAATTTTAAAAATAACATTAGACATTAGTAAAAAATTAAAACGCGTAAAATAATAAATCTTCGCCGTGCTCAGAAGATATCGAATTCAAAATCGGTAAAAATACTCGAGAGAATTACCCAAATTCAATCTCTATCTCTAATTGTTAACATAGTATAAACGTTTAATTTTTAATGCACATGTAACCTAATAATAGAAAACGATGACTACGTTTGATATAATTTTTAAGAATTATCTTTGTCAGAAAGATTATATTTTCGAAATCGTTGAACATTTTAGCGCACGTTCGATCATCAGTGTGTCGGATATTATTAATTCGCACGATTTCGCGATTGCATTTACATTCCTCGCTAAATTATGACGGGGCCAGGTCGCAGCGTAACGAATGATTCAGCAGATTTTCCGTCACGCCCGTGACGGCGAATGCAGTCGTGTGTGTTCTCGTAGTGATTGCGTCATCGTCTAAAATAAAAATCATGTCCGGTTTTCGCGAAGGGGGGAGAAATTAATCGCTGTCAATTCCAAGTGAGAGCGCCAATAAAAGAACGTGCCAATAAACCACGTGGGGGATGAAATCCGCCGTAAAAGTCTCATGCAAATGCGCGTTCATAATTCAAAGTATATGCGGCAATGCAGCTGCAGGCGTACCTTCTGGACACGGATGCTTATATATGAGGTCTTCCGGAAATCCGGCACACTTCGTATATTTCTGCCAAGTTTTTTGCGATAAAATTCACAATAACTATCGTTTTTTTTTCTTTTTTTTTTTTTTTTTATCACACCGGTTTCTTTTTCAAAATCTCGCGTCGAAGTAAAAGCGCGATTAAAACTTTATTAAAAACACAAAATTCTTTGGCTAAAAAAAACAAATTTCGGTTCGAAATATTTTATAATCTCGTCTCGCGTGATATGGGAAATTACTGACTTGTGCGGTGTTGAAGGAACAAATTAACTGTTGCGAAGAAAAAATTAATTTTAAACTGAAAGACTTTGTTGAAAGACGAGAGAAGGGTGCTTTGTACAGGTGAACTCCGAGACGCCTTGTATGCGCTCTCTCAATATATTGGCTTCACGTCATCTCGAGAGAAATCGATCTATGTGCAAAATTGCCCACGAGTCGCGGTGAAAAAAAAAAAAATCTCTCCCGAAGAATCGATGCAAAATCGAGGGAAACGTCACAAAGTGAAAAAATAAAGTGAAGAAAAAAAAAGACGAACGACAAGCAATCGAAAGAAATCATTTAAAAGTTCTGAAAACGGTTTCACTTTACGCGACACAGTATGAAAATATCTTTCTAGAACAGATATCATTATTTTTAGCGCAATTTTTATTTCTATACACACACACACACACACACATACGTATATACATATACTTTGATTGTATGCGCGACAATAGGTACGCTCTCCACGACGATTACTGGTTGAAAAAAATTCGCGTATTATCCGCTTGAAGAGAGTCACTCGCTCTTTGCGCTAGTTTTTTTTTTTTTTTTTTTTTTTTTTTTATCTAACTTTAAGAGAAAGAACGAGAGAGTCGGAAACGCGTGGTAAACTCGAGGAGTTAAAGATGACAAGCGCCTCTCTCTCTTTCTCTCGGTAACAACATTGCGAGGAGAACGCGCGCCGAAGTAACACAAGTGTAACGTCACAATTTTAATGAGACCTCGCGAATGACATCTAGTGTCTCTCTCTCCCTCTCTCCCTCTCTCTCTCTCTCCCAGGTCTTCTCTCTGGTATACTTACTTTTCTCGGGCACACAGGTTAGAGAAAACCCCGGGACTCTCTCTCGCGCGCGCGTGGTGTGTAATCGCTTCGCCAACAAGTACGTCGGCGTCGGGCGTCACGCTAGTTAACTTCATTAAATGAAGAAGCGGGGCGGCGCCGGCTACATTACCGGGATATAAAAGCTTGTCTCCTGGAGTTGCACTAATGTCCCGATGTCGGCAGCAGGTGGTATAAAAGGATCCAGGACACAGAGGGATGGGGGAATAGAGAAGACAGGGGGGAGGAGGGTCAAACAGGTTTGCAATATCCGAGCTATCCTCTCAATGAGTCAGCCCCTTCTAACGTGGCTTCGCATTCACCAAGTTTTGGTTTCGAGTGGCGGCTCTTAAAAGAGATTAGGCTTTAAACGACGATCGGGTGAGAGGAGAAACACCGGGGAAAGTTATTGTAAATCGCCGTTTGATCTCGCGATTAATTTCGGCCCCGGAACTGTATACTACACATATGAAAAGTGTCAGAAGTACCGCCAGAAAATCAAACGCGAAGATATCAATCGCGAAGACACATCGCGATCTCGAGAAATATTTCATTTCTGAATACTCCTGTCTATTTCAATAACAAATTTCACTCCGCGTGTCTCACAATTGTGTGACGAAAAATAGAAACAATATTAAGGGATTAAGTACACACACACACACACACATACGTGCGCACAGTGTAACATCTATTCGTCGATTAATTAAGATCATTTTGTAGAATAATAATCGGCGCACAGAGGCGATCTTCTGGCGGAATTATGAGATCCAAGTGAGGTGAGGTTACACAAAAGAGGATTATGAGGGATGCGAGTCCTTTTCAAAGGAATAATTACTGTTTACGCCATCTTGGATTACCGCGATTATGTTGCGCGACACGAAATGGACTCTTAGGGATAAGCCCGTGTCACAAATGCTTTCCCCTTCTTTTTTCAAGGCGAGCTTAATGAACAGCCGCAACGTGTATCCCAAAATATTTCATTTTAATCCCGACTCTACGAGGGTGAATATGCTTTTCAGTTCTCTCTCTCTCTCTCTCTCGCGCGCGCGTACGGTCTCTTAAAACAATAAATCGCACGTGAAATGCCGCAGTCGCGTGAGCGAAAACAAGCGCCTGAAATTAACGTCGTCTCTCAATTTAATTGGCGGGACAGCTATTGACGCGCGACTCACTTAAAATCGGCCGGTATCGAATTTTGTATCGTATTAAGCCGCTTGTCACAACTATCGGAAAGGCGAGCGCAAAATCTGTCACAATAATACAGTTTCGATGTAAAAGTGGCGAATCGACGTTATCGATGGTAAAATAAATGCGGAGCGACAGACCGTTGGGGGCTACATTGGTAGTTAAAGTGCAAAACCTCGTACGCTCCCCGATATATATTCCATAATTTCGCGGGAAAAAAGTGAGAACGCGCAACGGAAACTTTTCGTTGTATGATTTCCCAAAGGCCGGCTTCTAAATAGGTATCGAAAACGACGAACGTGTTTATTTTTTAATACCTCCGGGAATTTTCCTATTCAACAAGAAAGGAGTGTAGTCGAGATAAATAATTCAACCTTAATAGTCTTGACGAGTAAACAGCAAATCATAAGCAAATCCGCGCGCCGCGATGCCGTCGTCGCTTTCACAAATTCGCAAGTGACTGATATCGTTAAGATTAAACTAATGAATAATAAAATAATACTTTTGCGTGAATTGTTGTTCGGGCGAGATTCTGTCAACGGTAATCGTTTGTTTCGTAACTCTCGACGACAAGCAAATTCGAGCGCGTTCTCCCAAACAATGTCGGCGCCCTCTCTCTCTCTCTGTGTACGCGCGGAGATGCTTTGTATGTGACGCACGATAAGGTGCGCGATTACGGCCGATAATTTCATTACGGGTCGAGACTCCGCTCGGTTACGACGGTAATTAGGGAACGCAACACACAAGCTGCTCCGTGTATTACGTGACACGCCCGTGGCGTATTCAGGTCGAGATGTGCGGACCGCTGAATGCGACAGACGACAGATCGAAGATGCATCGCTCGACGTAGTCGGGCCAAAGTCATCCCGATGCGCGGGCCCGTTATAATGTGCTTACCGTATCACAATGACGAGCAATTAGTCGGCTAATTGCAAAGAGGAAACCACGTTTCGCCGTTCTCCTCTCGCGGTGTTCAATAGGCCTTTGTGTTGTTTACGAGCGAAACTACAAACTTTGTTGCCGGCCGTTTGATGCCGCGCCGCATTAAACGTGACATTATGGTTTTTGGAATTGTTATTAAAATCTCATCGCCAACCTTCGCACCCTCGATCGAAAAAGTAACGCGCGCTCCCGAAAACGAACAATCAAGAGTTTGTTATTTAATGTCAAGGAAAGCTTAAATCGTGTACAAACAACGTTTTCAGTTCAGCTTCACCACCGCAACCATTAAAACTCGAAAATTATTCATGCAAGTAGGATATTTTTGACATTAAACGCCGGTTAACAATGAAAAGAGCACGGAGTAGAATATATATACATATATATATATATATTGCAGACTAACGCGGTTAATTGTAGAAACTCATTGTAAATAGATTCGTGCGCGGATTAAAGCGGCTGACTCGGCCGCGTTGAATCTCCGTCGCACGCACCAGCGAGAGAGAGAGAGAGAGAGAGAGAGAGAATAAAGGATTAAAATTTCTGAACATCAAACATACATTAGTCCATTAGCGAATTAATTCGTAACGGGCGCGTTATAGAAAACGCCCGGGATCGTTAGTCAATGCCGCGAATTTGTAGGTTAGCGTGATAAACGTGCACGCGACATGTATATGCGCGTACATACACACACACACACATACAGTCGTGTGATAGACACGCGTGTGCGCGAACGCGTGAGTGGAGTTTTGGCGGACTCGGTTAAAGCAGACTCGCCGGCTAATGGACGTCCGGTATTTCGCGGTGAATTAAGCTCCGAACGGGCCGAGAGGTCGACACACTGCACCGCGGCATCATAGCTCGCTAGAGAGAGAGAAAGAGAGAGAGAGAGAGAGTCGAATTTCCCCGCACACATCTCCGTGGGACGCACACACCGATTACTTAAATCTACAGAGAGAACGTCATGTGTCGCTTACAGACTGTGTTACGGCCACATCATGAAAATGAAGAGTCATTGATGGTCCGGTTGGTCGATCATAAACATCAAGAGTCATATGCCGCTGCGCTGAATCCGACGCGAGCCCTTGAACGAGATTTTCTGTTATTTTTTTTTTTTTTTCCAAATTCGTCGAAATTTCTCGAATTTCGTTGGGCGCGAGGAAAGGAGAGATTATTCCGAAATACGTGAAACATTACACACAATGACGTTATTATATAAAACTTTTTGCGCTCGTCCGCAAATCGTGACACAGTTCCGCACGATATCGGCGACACTCGATCGCGATTTTTTTTTTCTTTTTTTTTTTCAAGAGAGCGCCGTGGAGTTTCCCAGCGATCTCGCGAAAATTAATTTATCACCGCGATTCCACGGAAATTCAGGTGGAAATCACAACGGAGGGACGGAGAGAGTCGAAATCTCCGTTTTCGCTAAGCTGCTGAGGGAGTTAATAAAACGCTAAGCTGCGAGGGACTTAAACGGGGATGAAATCTACCGGGGAATATATATCGGGCATCGTGTGTGCGCGCGCGCGCACGCGAAAAATCGTATGAATTAGAGACATTGTCGTTAATATCTTCGCAAACTTTTTTTCGCGATATTGTTCGGAACACTCGCGCGCGTTTCTCAACGCGGATCCTGGCAATTCGGTCGCGGAGTTATGGACAACGTTATCTCGGACGGTGTTAATGAAATTTGCGGATCATGGCTTTTCCGGCCCCGAACGCCCAGGCCTTTGTCATACCCGCGACGTGGCACGTTGATAACGCAGTCGCTTGCGTCACCCGGTATAACGTCGTACACGAAGTTACATTGTACCTCCCGCGGCGGTTATATAATTGAGCTGTTATCCTCGATAGACTCTCTTCTCAGTGGGCGCTCAGGGGAGGGTAATCATTTTCTAAAACTTCGCCCTCTTCACCCGGATCGTATAACGCGTGACGAAAAATGAGATCGCGAGCAAGAATGTATTTCTGCGTTCGTTCTCGCGAGCGAAAAGGAAACGAGAAGAAGACGAGAAGTGTCGTAATTAAAAGAAAAATAAAAAGTTCTCACATTTGTGAAAATTTTTATTTATATAAATTAAAAAAGGCATTTGGACCGAGAAGTGCGCGTTTGGAGTCGAATATATTGCACTTATTGTTGCCTCTTTTCCGCGTTGCCGATTGATTGATTAGTTGATCGAGTCGAATCGAATCGGTAAGATCGAGAGAGTAAATAATGAAAAGCGATTTTGAGACAGTTCGTCGTATATGTAGAGAAAATTAAAAACGTAACTAAAGTCACAGGAAAGAGTAGAAAAACAACACGTGAAAATAACGTGACTGTGTGTAATTTATATTATATATAACATTAAATAATACATATTATACATATAATTTATTATATATTTATAATATTATACTTTATATTGTATTATATGTATTATATACATACTACAGAGTAATGTCACTGACCTCCGCCGCGCGATTTTGGCGGGATCACTGACCTCGGCCGCGCGGCCTTGGCGGGGTCACTGACCTCGGCCGCGCGGCCTTGGCGAGGTCACTGACCTCCGCCGCGCGGCCTTGGCCGGGCACTGACCTCGGCCGCGCGGCCGCGGCCTTGGCGAGGTCACTGACCGCGGCCGCGCGGCCTTGGTGGGGGCGGGGTCACTGACCGCGGTCACGCGACTTTGGCGGGGTCACTGACCTCGGCCGCGCGGCCTTGGCGGGGCACTGACCTCGGCCGCGCGACCGCGGCGGTGTTACTGACTTCGGTTACGTGATTACGGTATATATATATATATATATATATATACATATTTGCGTATGTGTGTGTATTATATATAAATATAGAATATTACATATAATATATATAATATTCTCTTTTTTACCCTTTTCCACTTCTCTCTCTAACTATTTTTTGAGTTTGATTTTCATGCGTTATTTCTGACATTTCTCATATGTGTATTATATGGTTTATAAGACGTATATACTATCTGTCATCGCGGTGACAGGTTGTGTTCACTGACAACACGTTAAATTAAAATAACAATAGCGTGCGCGTAGCGCGCGCCTGTGTTGTGCTAGTCGGTTGTAAAAAAATCGCGAACTCTTTCCAAGACACCGTACATTAATGTCGCGCACGTGTTTTGTCGTCGATCTAAGAACAAACGAGAGAAACTTACGACTCTGTTTACGAGAGACGCAATTACGAGCGCGTTGCAATAAATTAAATATGTTTGCCGACTTTATTAAAACAACGCGACACCCGGCTGGCAAGAGAGAGGAGCGAACGTTGTAAATTCGCGGATCGCCGACCGTATTCTTAAGTAATTCACGACGCCCGGCGTGCTGCTGCTGCTTACGTGAATGCTTTTATTGTTGGTTTCTCTCGCCGCGGAAACGTTGCAAGTTTCGCGCGGTCGCTCCTCTTCCGGAGCGTGGGATCTATTACACACGAGGGTTTGGGATTATAACGAGAGTTGAATAAATCCGCGATTTGTAAACGGCATTTCTCTCTTTCTCTCTCTCTCTCTCACACACACACACACACATAGACGCGAGTTCACGTTGAGAAAATAAAAGACCTTGGGAGAAAGAACTCGCGCGTTGAATTCGTGTTTCTTTTAAAATCCGCGGGATTAAATAGACGATCGAAAAAAAAAAAAAACGGATTCAAGAGTTGATACGATCGACGAAAGAGGGAGAGTAAATCGAATAATACGAGGGAAAGAGGAAATCCCGGAAACGTCGATATCATCCTCAAATCGTCTCCATACATCTCCACTTTGGCGACTATTATCGAAATCATTCCTGCTAGAGATATTTTTTTTCCATCCTCCTTCTCCTCTCCGCCCGCTCGCGAAATCTGCTGAGTAGTTCGTGGGAACCTTTCGGTCGTGAGAAATTGGGACCGCGCCGCCGCTATCGGAACCCCCCCGAGCGAGAGAGGGAAGAAATGGAAGGGCGAAGAAAAAAAGAAGCGCGGCAGACAAGCGCGCGGCAAAGCGCGGAATCTCTCCATCAAAAGCTCAACAAAAGCTTGCTCCGGAGCTTTCGGATGAGGAAGACTGGCGCGCGAGCGAAGAACGAGCGGGAGGAGCGTGCCGGAAAATGCCAGCTAATGTCTAAGAAACGCGCGTCAGAGGCGAGGACGGGCAAAAACCCGGTGGCGAGAGCGCGCAAGAAAATCGCAGAGAAAAAAAGTCCGACCTTTCCGGGGGGGGGAGTGTGCGAGACACGTTAAAAGATGAGGGACAAAGCGGTCGAAGCGCCAATTTTCGCGTCGCGCGGGTGAATGTTCTCCCGAAGTAAAAGAGCGTTAATTTCCGATCAATTCTCGTTAAGCCCGCGCGGAGCTTGAATAACTCATCGGTCATGAAATATTCAGTGTACTTACAACGAAGAGCGCGCCGGAGATGCGACGTCGCAAGAAAGTTTTATTAAACTTATTAAAGGAGACACGGACAAATCGGAGCTCGAGCCGATAAAATTACGTGCGACACAAGAGAGAAACATCCCGACGAAACAGAGAGAGAGAGAGAGAGAGAGAGAGATCGCGTCTCTCGCCTCACTCCAGAATATTGTAATCTCGAAAGCTGAAGACGCGCGATGAATGCAGGACACGCGTGTTAAGTCGCGATTTACAATCGGCCGTAAAGCGATCTCGCGGTCGGGCGAGCTTTCGAGAGGAAACTCCGCAATCCGGCGCGATTCTGTGGCGCGCACAGAAGTTGCCAGCTCGGGAAAATAGTTCGGACGAGCTCTTTAACGACCGCCTCCTTCATTTTCGGATCGGCGAGAGTCAATCGGAAAACTATTAGTCCCGGGGTTGTGGGAAAGACAGGAGAGAGAGAGAGAGAGGACGCGAAGTAAATACCTTCCGAGCGGGATTGGTTAGAAATTCGCGCTTATATTCGCGCCGATCTCGTATATCTCGGGTGACGCTTTCGTGCATGTGAATCGTGCGCGAGCTTATTGCAAAAGAGATCAGAGAGAATATAAAAAACGATCTATGAATGCGATGGAGTTTTTGACGAGTTCAATTTCTGCAATAGACGTACACGCGAGAAAAAAATTTTACGCCAATCATTGCAAACCCCGTCCGAACAAAACGCGCGCGCGCGCGCGCGTGTGTGCATTGTATCGAAGTTCTAACTTATTGAGATTGGTTTCGCGCGACCTCCTTTTCCCGCCCCTTTTCATGTCTGCCAATCTCGGCGAAGAAAATGAAGCGTAGCCGAAAAGCCGCTTCTGTGACGAGGCGAGAGGCGCGGCGCGAAACTCCGAGGCCGGAAGACCCTAAGGCGGGGGAGGGGTGGTCCAGCATATTTTTCAAGAGAATGAAAAAACATCGCGACCTCTTTTCGAAGGAAACGATAGGTGGATCATCGAGGTAGCGACCCGACCGAACTCTCCTCCCGCGAACACCTCGGGCTTCTTATTATTCATGAAAATCGCGTTGTCGTTGCTTTCTCACGCGATTTTACAGTGCGCGTTGCGGTCTACGAGAGAAAAGAGAGGCTGCTGTTCTCTTGTCCGCTGGTTTAAATCGCGAAAGACGCTTCCGGAAAGCGTCACGTGTTCACGTCTTATGCGATGCATTAAGCGATTTCGACGTTTTCTGCAGAGGATTTAAAAAAAAAAAAACAAAACAATATATCGATAAAACCCACTATGGATCTCGCCGACAGAGAGAGAGAGAGAGAGAGAGAGAGAGAGAGAGAGAGAGAGAGAGAGAGAGAGAGAGAGAGAGAGAGAGAGAGAGAGTCTGAGCAAATATTTCGCCAAGGAATAACTCGCGAACGCGTATCTTGTATTGAGAGATCGATCGCTTCTGAAAAGCGATCGCTCCATGTAAAAGTACCAAGCGTATAAATCCGTGCGCGAATAAAATCCCAGCTCCGAGAGTTACAAATTTTGATAATAAATAGACCCGTGTTGCTTTTAGCGTGAGATAGATATCGGGGCTAACAATAGCCCCGGGGCGATACGATTGTTGTTTTCCTTGTCGGAGACTATTCTCGTTTCGTGTCCCCTTTTCGTCGCTCTGTCTCTCTTTTATTCTTTCTCTTTCTCTCTCTTTCTTTTTCGACGAATTCGATTTGTGCCAATGTCCGTGGGTGCTTGCCGAAAAATAGATAAAGTCGTTCGTTACAGTTCTATAATGTGACAAAGAATCGAAGAGAAGAGAAAGGAGGAGAAGGAGGGGTGGCTGTTGCTGCGTCTGTCGTTCCGGACGTCCATATTCCCGAGGGTTGGCAATTTCGCCACCCCACGATTCGATACAATCCCGAACTACTTCGTGAAGGCGCGTATCCTTAACGAGCCGGTAAAAGAAGCTCGAGGGGTTGGGACTCGCTCTGAAAGGGAAGAATAGAGAGAGAGTGGGAGAACGGGGAGGGAGCATGACGTAAGAGAAGAAGAAGAGAGAAACGGGAAAAGAAGCGGAAAGAGAGAGAGAGACGACCGGCACACACAAGCCGTTAGCTTGCGGGCAACCGATCGTGGACGAGGGTGCGGGAAGATGCGGGAAATGGGAGACGGCAACGAGGCCACTGTGTAAGAGCGGGGATGCCAAAACGTGTGGCACCTAGTCGGGAAAATCTGATGGGTATTTGTCGAGGGAAGAAACAGCTGTTGGTTGCGTACATTCGCGGACACATTGTGTCTTTTACAAGCCCGCAGGAATCTCGCACTGACCCTTTTTTTCCCTTTATTCGTTTTCTCCGATCTTGAAGAGTTTACGCTCATTCTCTCTTTCTCTCTCTCTCTCTCTCTCTCTCTCTCTCTCATTCTCTTTCTCTCGTGTCCATTATTCGCGCGGCTAGCATCGAGGGTTGTTTTTTCGCGAGTTTTTTTTTGTCGAATCGAGTTTTGTCCAAATTGACATATTTTTCGAAAGCTCTCGTGCGGGATCGCAAAAACAGTGATCGACCGAAAAAAAAAAAAAAGCGAAGAAAGAGTGGCGGAAAGGCTGTGAAAAGAGTGTCGCGCACCCTCGACGATAGACCGCACAGTCAGTTATCGAATTATTTGTTCTCACAGTAAGAACGACAATGATACGAGAGAGAATTCTCTCGTTGAGGTAGTTAATTTTTCAGCGAGACTGGCGTTTCCTTCATTTTTCTCTCTCCTGCCCACTTACTAGCCGTGTCTCTCGAAACGAATAATTCCGCGGTACGAGTTGGGAATTTATAATTACACTGGCACTGTAATTGGATTTCCTCTTTTTTTTTCTGCCTCTCTTTTCTTCCTTCTCTCCTCTCTCTCGCTCTCCCCCTCTCTCTCTCTTCTTTCTCCTTTCTTTTTCGGAAACATCGTCGCAGTTTCCGTGTTTCTCTTTATAACGGAAAAGCCGATTAATAATAGTCCGGTTCGGGGTAAAGTTCCTAATTATTCATCGTCTGAGCGTGTTCGATGTCTGGCGAGAGGTAAAAGCGAATCGTCCTCTCCGATATTGCTTTAACAGGCGTAACGATCGTTACACGCCGCGGCCCGTGCGAAATGGCCGATCCTTTTAAAGTGATTGGCGGAACCGGCGGCTATGGTTGGCGGTCGCGCGGCCGCCGCCGGCCGCCGCCGCGGCGCTCTTTTTAATTCGCTTTTTTACAACGCGCACCTTTCGCCGCCCCCCGCTCTCTTCATACCTGGAGATTACCACTTAATGCCACACCGCTCAGGCCGACAGTTCCGTAAAACAGCGGCGCTGCTGTTGCTGGCTCTCTCGCCACGGTCAGACGTCGAGATTGGAAAACGTTAGCGCACGCGAAGCGGATTTAACAGAATTTCCAAATTTATTACGGCCGCCGGGAGTATAATGGATTCAAAGAGTCGCCCGCAAACGAGGTGAGTTATAACCTCACCGACTTCGTAAAAATCTATCGTAGCGCGGCCGCGGGCAGAATTATCGCGAGGAAGGTCTCTCTTTCTCTCTCTCTCTCTCTCTCTCTCTCTCTCTCTCTCTCTCTCTCTCTTTTTTCTCTCTCTCAATTTTCTCCTCCATCCTTCTCGCATTTGAGTCGTTCGACCGAGAGCGTCTGGCGAGCGTTAAAAACGTGACATTTCCTCCGAACATAAATCGCGGAATCGTTTTAGCCGCTCTATCTTTTCGTTACCGAGATTAAAAACGATTAATACCTACGCGTAAATTGGGGCAAACAAAAAAAAAAAAAAAACACAAAATGTCAGAGACCGAATACAATCTTCCCTCGTTCTCTGACGCGTTCCGCCCGTTCTGGAGGAATGAGATTTTTTTTCCACACGTTTTCGCGCCACGCGGGTCGGATCGTGCACGGAGATTACTACTTAATACCTCGGCGCAGTGGAAACGGCTCCGGCGCCTAGGTCAGACGCGGTTGGGAACCGTTAGCGCGCGGGTTACCAGTTTAATGGACTTTAATATCGATCGCGGTTCGATGTTGAAATTGTGCCACGAACGAATTTTAGATTGCACGCCCTGGAGAGAGAGAGAGAGAGAGCGGGGGAGCGGGAGGGAACCACGGGTATTATATTGGCTCCAATAGCGGGTCGCCTATAAACGGTGTTTACTACCCGACGTAACAGATAACGTCGTGTTTTAAGGTTGAACCTTTTTTAAGCGCGGGTATGAACGTTAGCGGATTAGCGACGAGGGCGACCGAAAAGTAATTTACGCTGATAAATCAAGCTCGCTTGCTTTTATTAACAGACCGTGTCCCAAACGAGAAAGCGACGCTAGCACAATCGGAACAATAATAATAATAATGATGATAATAATAATAATAATGATGATGATGATAATAATAACTATCGCGCGCACAAACTATTATTATTGCATTATATTATAATAATATGCTACTGTTGTTATTGTTATTATTATTATTAATATAATTAGTATTATTTCGATCACATCTATAGAAATTGGATAAATGACTAATGCTTTTGCTAATTCATGAAATTGAACAGATTAGCGAAATTAATCGCATCAAAAAAAAAAAAAAAAAATTCAAAACAAATAAATTTCATTATTGTCGCGACGACACCCAATATGTACACGAGACGCGCAATTCAATCAAAAATGCGAGAAATAAACCGGATTGGTGAAATTTGAATTATTTACGAAGATTTTTTGAGAGAAAATTACGAATACACGAAAATGAAATAATAAAAAAAAAAAAAAAAATAATAAATAAAAAAATAACGCGACGGTATAACGTCGAAGAGCACGAAGACCTGTTTGTTTCAAAATGAATTCGAGGTGATATTCATTTACATGATAAACACAAGCGCTCGCACAATGTGTGCGTGCGCTCTACACACATGCGTTTTCACGAGGGGACGCCGCGTGTGGTGATTTCAGTAAATACCTTCTTTTAATGAAAAGCACGATTCAACATCGAGTTCGATCGAAATTGGATTACACGCGAATTATCGATGATCGTGCTGTTTTAACAACAACGAGTCAGGCATCGTAAGAACCGCGCTTGTGTTGTTACAATAAACTTATAAACTGAAAGAGAACAGAGCGGCGACAAAGTTCGAAGAAGCACATCTCAAAAAATTATTTATATTTTTAATTTTTATTTGCGTGATACGAGAAAAAAAACTACATACGTAAATCGGAAGCAAACAGAAACAACAGAAGTAAGTATCGATATAAGTGGGAGCCTAACGCGCGCGCGCTAATTTCCATTTGATTCGCGTAACACAACTACGGTACTTCCCAGACGGAAATTCTCGCACGAGCGAGAAAACATCGAGCCACGGTAAAATCGACCGTGACGTAAACTCGCACGACACACCCTTTGGGAAACAGACGGTTCTTACGTCGGTTTACCGTTGCGCTACCGGAGTCGGCAATTTTGCGGACCACGTACTGCCTGTTCTGCGTGTTTGCGTCATTAGTCTAAAAGCATCGCCCGGGATCTTCCTCGCAAGCGCGCCGACTGAGGCGCCGACGTAGTAAGACATTACAAGCCCCAGCCCCATCCCTATTCTGTATAATTTCCACCTTTCCCCCTCCTACCGGGAGGGTGCTTCGCGGTACCCCTCGTTTCCGGGAAACGGTTCTCATCGCGAAGGAGCACGCCCACCCCTTCGCCATCTCGGTTTCACCACCGCTGCCGTCGTCGTCGTCGTCGTCGTCGTCATCATCGTCGCGCCGTTGTTGGCACAGTCGACGTCTCTGTATTTCCTCCCTCTCTCCCTCTCACGCCGCCAACCTCCTGATAATTAATTTTACGTATCCAGTTTACAAGCGGACGAAGTGAGGCGTAATCAGATTTCGTTCCCGAGATTGCTCGTGCAAGTCTGTTGACGTCACCGAATCTCTGCGTCTCGCTGAGAAATAATATGCGAGCGCGCGCGCTTTAACGACTTCGTGTCGCAAAGAGACACGAGACGTATTCGCGAAAGCGCGATGGCCTCGAACGGGCGATAATATTTAGCGGAATATCGTGTTTTACCGAGAGGAGAATCGCTATTTGTTCTCATCCTCTTTTGCGTCTCTCGACGATCTGTCCCTTGAGCTTTTAAACGTCGTTTCCACATCGATTTACAATGACGTTGCAAAAAATACCGTAAAAACTTGACGAAATTTTCTTCCTAATCATATAATTTGACACGTCATTTAATTTCAATTAAACTTTTCAGAAAAATTGTTTCGAAAAGTGACATCTTTCAACTTACACGATTAGAAGTAAAATTTCGTCAATCTTTTTGCAGTATTTTTGCAACGTTACATTGGTCGAATCAACGCACGGTTTCTACTAAAAATACATACGTGTGTGTGTGTGTGTGTGTGTGTGTGTCATATATGTCACTAAGAATATCAAATTTTTTTTTTTAATTCCTAAAAATACTTAAAATCAATTTTCTCAAAAACTAGTCGCGACAAGCGAAAGTTAAATAATTCCGGAGATAAAAAATTGTTTGCGGAATATGTCACAGGTGAAAATATAGAAATCATTTAGTTCGTATTCGAACGAACTGACAGATATATCATTAATCTGCGGAGATGTGACGCGCGTATTTTTAAGAGCGCGCATAAATTTTTTTTTCCGCGCGGTAATTAAGAGTGGCAGCTATCACCGGAGAGATATGAGCAAACCCGCGCGTGCGCGCGGGGGATTTCTGATTTTGATAACAGCCAAAAGTTCTTAAGTGACAAAGTTTCGGGCACTTAGCGCGGAAATAACGTCCCCGCTTGCCCGGAGACTTTATCCGCCTATCCCTATCCTCGCGCCACATTTAATTACGAAATTTCGCAATCTTGACCCATTCGTTGTCGTCGAGCTTGCATCTCTCGGCTTAAAAATAACGCGCAAGCGACTCTCGTTACACAAGCGGCGAAGAGCATAACTCGTCCTCGCGTCGCGGCGTCGTTAACGTTGAAACATCGCAGCATCCGTCCTCCCCTCCCCCCGCGCATCTCCCTACCCTCCTTCGTTGGTTGGCTCGCGTACTCGCGGAATCATAAACGTCTTAATGAATTCCAAACATTTGAAAATCCACCTCTCTCGCGCAGCGCGTGCGCCCGAATCGAGATTCTTATCTCGGCCGCGCTCTCTCGCCAGGGGGAACGTCATCTTTCCTTCTTATTTGCGTTTCATTTCTACCCGGCAGATAGGCAACTCCGGGGAAGGCGACGCGGACAAACAGGCGCCCATTCTTTGTGCCGCTGCAACGGAAACCGTAACCTATCCACAACCACGGGAGTGTGCAAATGTTTTCCATGCGCGCGATCATTCCCGTTCGCCGGGGTGGAAAACCTCGGAGGAAGAAAACGTTCGGCGCGATCGTTCGGCGGCTTTCCAATCAATCGACGACCACACCGCACGCTTTTCAGCGATCGCGAGAACAATCCCCCGGCTATCGGGTAGCTCCCGGGAGCGGGTATCCCGGGTAAGTGAGTTGTCTCCGAAAGCGGAAAGTAGAACACGCGGGAGAGGACGTTTTGTGTGCACGCTAACGCAGTTACCGTGCACTTCGCCGGGATAACTTGGTTCCGTCGCTTCCCACGAGCTGCCTGGCGTCCAATAGTCTGTTCCTTGCTCCGCGCAACTCTGCCGAAGGTACCCGGTCCGGCCCCCAAACTAGCCAATGCGCGCCGTCATCCGGGCGAGACTCTCATAGTGTCTTGCCAGCCGCGCCGGACCATAACGCACACGCTTCGCTCACTCCCAGGGACATACCATTGGCCCGTTCCGGCAACTTTGACTCGTCGTCGTCATAAATGAGCCTCACACACACACACACACACACACACAACTCAATATTGCCAATACAGTAGAATTTGATAGCGACGAGATCCAAAAGTGCTTCGCTTTTCTCAACTGATTTTATACACAGGGTGTCTGAAAATTGTGACACAGCCGTAAGCGTGTAGATAAATCGGATCTGAGCGTTTAATTTATTTTAACAAATATTTTTTTGCAAATGACCCAGTTTCTTGCGATCAGCTGATTTTCACAGCACACAGATGACAGTCACGCAGAGATTCGGACCGATTGCTTCTCACGCGCTCATTGGCTTGTATTAATTAATTAATAAATTTTGCAAAATGGCAAATGGACTTTTCTGTCCAGATCGACCGTCAATCCATCTCTTCTACATTCAACATTTTAACCGTGTTAAAAACTATTTTTCAGACATCCTATACCTGTAAACCTACCTGTCGTATTTTCATGCGTCATTTTCGAAAGCTCTTACGCGCGTTAGTGTCATTATCGTTAATCTATTTTCAACGACGAAAACACGCAACCATCGACGCGCAATTACGTTCATTTTATCTTCCTCCCTCAATTGCGAATTTATATAATACTGACATCATCGCGCAGAATAACGTAAGTATCAATGATCCAATAAAATATTCATCTTGCAAATACGCGTTTTAATAGTCGGTGTTTCAAGGATTCCTCTTCCAATTTGCAAGCATTTCGCTTCGAAAAACAAGCGGGGAGTTGGCCGCCGAAACTTTTTCAACACAAACGATTCGTCAATTAAAAATGTATCTATCGTTCGTTCGCCGCGAATTCTCTCTCAGCGATTTCCTCCCGGCGATCTCCCTGGAATCACGGCGCTATCGTATGTTATCCCCCCACCGGGCCGAATCAAGGTCGCAAACTCGGCAACGGCCGGCGCAACTTCGGTCTGCAACGGCGATCCATCAAATCATCGTAAGCCCGTAACAGGAAGCGCTGATTAACTGATAGCCGTCTGTTTCGGCTTCGGGGCACAAACGGGGCGCGTTCGGTCCGGGCGCGACGCGGAGGCATTCTCGCGCACTCGCCTCATCCGATTTATCCATTATGCGCTTAAATCATTCCGCTAACGCCGGGTTCAACGCTATAGATCATATCGTTCGGTTTCCTGACTCCACGTCGGCATTCCTGTCAGCGGACGAGGCGTGGATATTGTCGAAGCGCAACAATGACGGGCCTCTCTCTCTCTCTCTCTCTCTCTCCTTTCTCGCTTCCTCTCTTTGGCGCTCGAGAGCGCGTTTGTTGGAGAACCAACGGCGAATGCTGCTGCTTCCCTTTCCTCTCTTCGACATCGCGCCGACATCGGTCGGCCGACAGGGTCTTCGGCTCCGGCAAGCAGTTCGGTCCGGTAGTTGCTTACATTACCATACGAATGGCTGATCGATCCAAGAGAGACTCCGAGAACCCGCACCCAGCGGCCGAACCAGCCGGTGCGCTCGCACGAGAGAGCACCACGTAGTAGTTCGACCGGCACGTACACGCTACGTACACGCCACGGGCGTGCATATACGCGAGGCACGTATCCTCAAGTACATGTACACCCGCGCACAAATGCGTACACACACACTCAAACACACACACACACACACACAGAAACTTGCCAGGGGTCGGGGCGCGTCCTGACGCGCAGTTGGACGAACGCGAGCTGCGGTCACCAAGACGCAGAGTCGTGACTTAACCGAAGAGTCATTGACAGCGACCGTACTTGGGACTTCTCTAACTACCGGACACTGCACCGGAATGTGCGACCGATCGTTAATCACCCGTTATTGTCGTTGCTCTCTCTCTCTCTCTTCCTCTCTCTCGGTAGATCTTGACCGACCTTCGACTCTTCACCGGGAAAGGTCTGCGTTCCCGAGACCCGCGGGATATTACGCCGAGATAACGCCGAATGAGCCCCTCTCCCCCGCACGCGGGATCTTGATTCGAGCGACAGATAACAATAACAACGGTACAGGATCCCGCGCAGCTGCGGCTTATCGCGTGCCGAGAAGACGCTCCGAACTGTAAGCGCAGCTGCTTATCTTGGTAATATATTAATACACACTCCGTAGCCCTACCGTAAACACGCGTTATAGAGTTACGATCAGAAAATCCTCGCTAATCCGTTTCCGCAAATTACTCACGTAAACAGCTTCGTTTCCCGCGTCAATCTTTGAAAGGATCGTTTGATCGTAAAATATACTCGCAGGATATTAGAAAAAAAAAAAATTTACTCCTTTCTTCTTCGCGTTTACGTCGTCGACATTACGCGGCGTGTACGTAATCTACCAGAAAGACATTTAAACGCGGACGCGCGCCGAAGGAAGGTCTCGCTGTCAATTTTCCCGAAAAGTGACAGTGAGAGATAAAACGCGCGCGCGCGGGCGGGCGAGAACATTACAGCGCTCGTTCTCGAGATACTTACGCGTGGCTTGAATTCTCAAGACACGCGCCATTACTTCGAACGAATCTTTTTGACGCGGCGAAATTTCCCGCATCAAGATTCCATTCAAAGAGACGCCTCGCGTTTTATCCATCTATCAGCTTCTCAAGGATCCGGGGAGGAAAGCAAAGAGGGAGGAAAGATGTGGAGAAGCGTTAACACGAAGAAACTAGATTTTCGTTATACCCGGAACACGGGGAGCATCGAATTTCCGCCCGGCAGTCTTCGCAAATTTTGCCTCAAAGGTCGCCCCCGTTTCTTCTTGTAAAAGGGAGAGGACTCGGAATATTGGCCGTTCGTGGATGTTATTCGTTCGTGTTTTTTGTGTATCACGCAGGAAAAAAGACCGGACGATCGATCGATCGAGTCGAACGGGGGCTCTCGTCTTAGGAGATAAAAGAAGAAACGGCAGACGAGAGCAAAAAGAGAATACGAGTAGTCGAACTCTCGTTCTCATTTCTCTCCCTCGCTCTCTCTCTCTCTCTCTCTCTCTCTCTCTCTCTCTTCTTCGCGAGATAGACAGAAAGCTTTGGGTAAGCAAATATAAAAGAAAACTTCGCTGCAGCTGAGGTGGAAAAGGGTGAAATGTGTGCTCGAGACCGATTTGGTCCAAGAGAAGGAGATACAATCGATATTAGGGAAACTCTCTCTCGGGCGAAAAGTTGACCTAAAATCCTTTTGCCCGCTCTTATAACGCGGAACTCACTACACTCGTCCGAAAAAAAAAACCGAACAGTCTTGCTTTTGAAACGTGAGAATAGCGTAAAAAGCTTTCTCGATAAACGAGAAAGAGAGCGAGAAAGAGTACATGTGTGCGCGCGCGTGTATGAATCGGATTTCAATTTAGAATCACTTACACGTCACTTTTGTCGTTTTTGAAAGAGATTCAATGTCAGTAATTTATTTACATGTTTGCTCTCTCTCTCTCGATAAAGAAAAAATATTAATTAATTTTGATAGTTGACTATTAAAACCCAAGCATATGATATGTCAGAAAAAGTCACGAAATCGTGGCAATAAAAACTTACACGTGACCGACACGTGACCGACACGCGGCGCACGTGATCAACAGCAAGTCGAAGACGAGACAGTCGGATTTAACGCTCTGAGGTGAACAGTCGATTAATTTGTTAGTTATCGCGGGAACTCGGCGATGCAGTACACTCGAGACAGTGCACAGAAAAAAAAAGATCTGTCAAGAAGCAGCAAGATCAGTTACTACATAGAGCAAGAAAAATTTGCTATTTGTTGACGAAACAAAAAATTCAATGAAAAAAGGTCAATGACCTTTAACGAAACGAGATTTGACAAAGCTCTTTTGCCGGCCGTGTGATAGCAAAAAATATAGTTTTTTTTCGTGTAACTTCAACAAATAATTATTAAAAACAAATAACGTGTTACACTTTTGGAACCGACCGGACGTTTGTTTTTTTGCATGTTCCTAACGCAAAAAAATTCTCACATCACCCCAATTCCGATAGTTTTAGCTCGCGCGCGTAAAACGTGTTGTCGGAACAGACACATTCCCCCAGTCAAAGCAGCTCGACCTTATTGCCCCTGGAGTGGAGTATGAGCTCCTCGGGGTTTTGAATCTTGTAACTCGCGGTAGAGAGCGCGATGATGCAGGAAGTGCATTAGGCAAGGTTCCATCTAAGAGATCCCACTTGAAGAGTTTGGTGTATCCCGCCAGGACGCTGCGTCGACGTTTATGGCGCGCGGAGCGGGACGGGGTTGGAGAGGAGTCGCGGCGAGAGGAGAGATAGTCGGAGGCGTATAGTCTTCGCCTCGATACAACGCGCGCGCGGCGCCATCGGCTGGCACACCGAGGGCGTGTCTGCGGGTTGCAGTGTGGGAAGACGCTGCTGCGTAAGGGAATGTAAATGCACGGGGAAACGCACCTCCCGGGCTTTGGAAGCGCAACGACATTTCGCGGATGCATTCAATGCGCGCGTTAAAGCGTCCGTTGTGGTCGCGCGGCCGCGTCGAACACGTTTTATTCCCGCGTGTACATTTTTGCCGGCCGTGTGAAAAAAAATAAAAAAAAAACCGGACACTCGCCGCGACCATTACGCTCATCTACCACCCCAGAGAAGGGAAGAAGCGGGGTCTTGCAAGCATGCGCGCTCGCCAACTTGGACGAGCATTTGTACAGCCGCCACGAAAGGTATCGCATGTGGCAAAGTGTCTTTTTACGCACTCGCGCGCCGCGTCATTTACGTTTTTTATATATTTTTTAACTTTTTTTCACGCAGTTATTTAGTTAGGACACATTGAAATGCAGTTTAGCTCGAAACACAGAAATAGGAAGCTCGCGCGTTTAAAAGTCACGAAAATAAATTCAATTTAGACTGCGGTGAATATTGGAATATTCCCAGTCGCAAAGTGTCTCTGATTTTTTTTTTTTTTTTTTTTTTTTACACAAATATTTCGGCAAAATGTCACCCGTGCGTGATTGAGAGAAAAAAAAATTCAGGGATTGAATTCTCGAGCGCAGATCAAACGCGACAACAACTTTCGCGTGCGCACACGCACACACATACTTTGCGTACTATGCGCGCTTTCCAATTATCCGGCCGCAGGTGCTGCTGCTCAGCGCCATTCCCCCGCGGCGGGGGATGCGAAATCTTGAAGGCAGTTACATCCCCGGGGATTTCGGACAACTTACTGGATAGCGCGGGTACAATCTCCATTAGCGATTTCTCAGGACGCGCATAGTCATTTCCCGTACGTGGCTCGCACGTTCGTTCGCCGCGCACATACGTACGTATCGGCCCTTTACGAGGTTGGAAGGTGGTTGCTGCCTTCTCATTGTGATCGTTATCCAAAGGATCCTCGATTACCTTGCCAGCGGGGTCTCGGGCCTCCGGCCAGAGTTAGGTGTTTCGTGGTCGTTAACGTAATTCGGGCCGTGATATGTCCCGAAACGGTTCGCCGGATTTCGGCCTCTCTCTCTCTGCCGCGAATCTTCCGGTCGAGCACCTTCTCTCTCCAATTAGCTAATGCGTCGAATAAAAATATGTTCGGAGGGAAAACACGCGCGAGTTGGCAAATCAAAAATTTCAAAAATTTCGCGCGCAATTTAATCACGTGTATTTTTAGATTGTTGTTGTTTTTTTTTTGTACGTCCTACAATCGTGTTTTTGCGTCGTACGTGTACGCAAATTTGTAGGAAAATTTTTACGAACGGTTATCGCACGGCGAGTAGGTAGTCGTAGTACACGGGAGAGAGCGAAGTCGTGGCCTATCGCGGAATCTACGGTTAAGTACAAGTTTCGCAATAAACTTCGCGAACCTTTACCTCGCCCGATAATGTACCCGGGGCTTCGGGGCGCGCGTACTTCTAAACATGCGAGCGGTGGAGGAGGATGAGGAGGAGAACGGCAGGGATGATATCGACGACGCGGCTAGCAGCAAATGCGCGAGAGATATGAGAAAAGTTAAGGGAAGATGAGAATTTGCAGTTTCGTCCTCGCTCTCGGTATGCGATACGTCGGATGTGTCTCGTAGACGTGGGACGTGCGCCGCCAAAGTAGCGACGAAACGAGGAGAGAGAACGGAAAAGCGGATAGTTTTTTAAATACTTCACATACATTTCGTTCGTCCGCAAATAGACCACGTTGTTCGGGTTGTTATCGCGAGCTCTCGCTTGCGTCTTTCGTTTTTCCGCGTGGACGCGACGGAAAAGGACAACGCGAGTTTCAAGGACTAGTCGTCCTTTCACCTTCCTTCGCCGCCATCCCTCTTCCCTCTCATTTACCTTCCCTCGTTCCGACTTGAGAAGTATTTGTTCGGTGAACGTTCCGCGAACGATTTAATTAATCCGTGAAAAGCGCAGTCCTCTCCGGTTGGCGCGTCGGCCTGTGGGCTGAGCAGTTACGACGAAGAAAGGAAAATAATTATCGTTACCGAGCGTTTCTACCCCTCTTCTACACTTTACATTCAACGGCAAGTTGGAAGCTTCTTCTCCCTCCCTCCCTCTCTTTCTCTCTCTCTCTCTCTCGCTCATTCTTCGGATATTTCCTCTTACGCTCTCTTTCTCCCGGAAAATATCAACCGACCTCGCCACTCGCGCGCAGATTACATCGGATAAGCATCTCGAAATTCGTGAAAATTCAAAGGGGACACTCCGGAATCCCCGCGGTCGCGACGCTTTCATCCCGTTTCGTCGCGGGGGTGGAAAACTGTGTGCGCGCACACAATACTCGTACGCGATTTACATAGCTCGGCGGAAATCGCGATGCCCGATATCTCGAATGCACGCGCCCGAGAGTTCTTTTGTTCCGCTCTCTCTTCCGAAAAGATTTTTTTTTATTTTTTATTTTTTTATTTTTGCTTCCCTTTAACTTTCAAACCCCTTTCGTATTCCTTTCGACAAGATCAAGAGCTGAATCACGATGATAACGAGATAAAACGCGCGCGTTATCTCTCTATTCCCATCGAACGCCGCGTGATGTCGTTCGCATCTCTTCCTCAAACGCTTTTCACGTCAAGTAGACGAAGTTTAAGAAAGCTTTATGTTACCTCAAAATAGACGACGTGACACCGGAGTCCGAGATTATCCGTGCGTGAGAGCAGGAAGGCGGAGCCGATCGATGACTCTAATCTCGTTTATCAATCCGTGAAATAATAATTCACGACGGTTCGCCGCCGGCAGACGGACGAATCTCTGCCACGGGATTTGAGATTCCGAGATTAGCAGCGGCCGATCTATTATTCTCGCGATTATTTTTAACGACATCTTCCCCATCTCCGAGCGAGTCTGCATCTTTTATCCGACACTCCTCTGAGAGTTTTACGGAAAAATCGATATCGCAAGATAAAGAATCGAAACGATCGTTAATAAGATATTTATATACACACCGTACAAAACAACGTCTTCCGATCGTTTCTCCGATTAAACTGCGGAAATCGCACGTGTGCGATGATTCGTTACTTAAACTTCGTGTCGACTTTTCGTTTTCTTTTACGTTTTTATTACTCAAACGAGTTTAATTCCGCGTTTGCGTGTCCCGAACGCCCATTATTATTACCGCCGCGTGTAATTTTGTTTGGGAGACGAGAACACACACACACACATACACACATAAACATACACACACATAGCAAATGTGCCCGGGCACGCGTTTTCTTCAGCGCGGCAAGAGGATTGCCTTCGCGTGGAAGATACACCGGTAATGGATTACTTTTAATTAAGTAAACACCCGGATTACGCATCGCCGGCACATCCTCGCGCTTCGCTCCATTACCGCGGATTTTCCAAGACGCTTTGTTCGCTATGGGAAGATTACAAACCCCTTTCTCACAACGCCCTCCCCTCCGGGCTCGTCTGCCGCGCGCAATTTTATCCGTTCGCGATTTGCATGTTCGAAACGACTTCAGATTACTCACTGTCTGACGCAAACGCGTTTTTGACGCTCACGTTCTTTATTTGTTTAAAAGCAAGTGTCTACGTCATTAAAAAAGTAACAAAAATATCAAGTTTTCTATCTACGTCAATATCTAATTTTGTTTCAGAGAAAGTAAAATTATTAAAAATTAATTTGCGATTAATATTAAACCACACCTGTGTCCTAGTGTCTATGTTTATAATATGCTACCGCATATACGTGTATATATGTCGACGAAGTTAATACTTCCATCTCAGATCGAGGTCGACGTCGTTGTCGAAACGATGTCAAATATTCAAATGTGAAAATTTTCAACTGTGAGCTTCGCTATTTTGGTTGCAAAACTGTCGATATGTTTGAAGATACCGTGAACGATACGTACTAAAGCTATAATAGATTCGGGACACGTTTTGGAATATTTTATACACGGAATACTTTAAAATATTTCATTTAAAAAAAAAAAAAAAAACCAAAAACCAAAGTATCATCAAGCAAAATTTAAATCACTTTATTGAAAGTCAATTTTTAAACCATCCGCTGTCTCTTAAAGTATCGCCGATGAACTTGTCAAATCCTCAAGAGGATTTCCTCTCTGTCTCGCTTCGAGAAGATCTCCAAGATTTTGTCGCGCGAGAAAGACGCGGGGGAAAAAAAACCGCGTTAAACGTTACGACAAATTACATTACAGCGACGCGAGAAATTTTGTACTCACGAGAATTATGTTCTTCCGCGCTGTTATAAATTTATTCCGGGACAGTCGTGAGAGAAATCTATGCGCGTTTAAGCGCGGAGGAAACGAAACACGGAAACGAAATTCGGTTTGCGCGATTTTACATCCACTTGCCGAGTTTTTACGCATCCGTCTTCGTCGTTCGGAACGTCCGCCGTCGGAGAATCGCGCATTCCCCCGTCCGACGACGACGCAGAGAGAATGCAATATTTGCGAACGAACGCGGCCCGCGACAACGAAGTCGAAGACTCTTCCCATTCTTCACGAAATGCAATTTGATATTTCGAATATTTCGCGTGCGCAGAAATAACGCTCGTAACCGAAGTCGCGGAATCCTCCCTCCCAACTTCTTCCCTCCATTCCTTCTACTTCGTGCGAGAGCAGACTTTGAAAACTTCCGACGCGCCGCGCGCGCGCGTTTTCCCGACGTGTCTCGACGAAATCTCGCGTGCGCGCGATTTGTTCGTCACACAGCGGAGGAAACGCGCCCGCGAGAGGCGAGGAAAGTCCCGGGCGCTTGTTTCTCCCCGGCGCGAAATCTCTCCGCGGGTTTTGTTGTCGATCTTCGGCGCAATATTAGCTTACGGAAAAGCTTCTCCCCCTCCCCGTTACCCTACGGAACGTAATAACGTAAGATCAAAGTTTTAGCTCTCTCGTCTCCGTATACCATCCTCTCCTCTCGAGTTTCTCCTTCTCCCCTCTCTCTTTCTCTTCCTTTTCCAACGGATTTTAAGCCTCCTGAGCGAGATGCACTCCTCTCTTCTATCCAGTCGCGAAGCAACGAGGAAGGTTTCCGCGGAAAGTTTCGCGAAACTCATTTGAATTTTTATTCAATTCGTGAAACAAATAATTATCGCGGCAATAAGCGCCGCGAGAGAGCTCAAAAGTTGAAAGTGCACGAGTGCGCGCGTTCCCGCACGAAACGATTCGTTTTTAACATCTCTACATGTTTTTTTTTTTTTTTTTTTTGGAGGTCACAAATGCGCGTCGTTCTTCTCTCCCTATTTATGTTTTATCTTCAAAATTCTATTATTTCACTCTCAGTTTGCCTCGCGATCGATCGTCTAAGAAGTAACAAGTCCAATCGAGTCCAAACCAAATATCTAAATTAAGCACTTAAACGCGCTTTTAAATCGTGCATTATTAACCGCCTTCGTATATTTCAATTCCTTCTCGATCGACTATTTCGTATTCCTGGCACATGTCCAACGCCGTCTCAATTATGCAACTTGTATATGCTGAGAGAGATCGACGATAAATAATTTACCCGTTCGAGACGTTACGACGTGTAGCGATTAGTTTCACGCGGAGAAATCGATGAAACAAAATGTACAAATTGAAAATCATCAGCGTTCTTCGCGTTAAACAAAAGTCGAGACAAATCCGGCGATAGTTGATTGAAGTTCCGGGGGAAAGGGGGCAAACGTGCTCTCTCTTTTTAACGTTACTTTTTTTCTTTTTTGTATTTTTAACGTTATAAATTAATGCCGAGCGCGAGGCAAACAACGCGTGTTCCCGCGTTAATTTCAGGACGAAATCGTTATGCCACTGCTGACAACTCGTTGGAAGTATCGGACACGCGCGTCGCGCGATAGTTTTCAATTAATTGCGCGATTTAGTGACCAGCGCGCTCGATGAATACCTGATTCGACGATTGATACGATCTTTCCGAAGCACGTGCCCCCGGAGAACGCGCGTCACGCATTTCCCCGCGCTAATTCCGAAATTTTTAATAGAATTGACACGGTTTTAATTCGGCGGTGAAAATAATTGTATAATAATAATAATATCCGCGAAAATTTGGCAAGAAATACAATCAGAGAGAAGAGAAGGAAAAAATATATGTACTCTCGTTCCGAATAAAATTTCGAACATCTCGTTATTTTGAACAAAAGTTGAAATGCAACCGTAATGTAAAAATAGTGTCAGCTAAAGATATTAAATATCTAGACTAGGAGATGAATTCGAGAATTTGAAGAGATAAATTAGTCAGTTTCAAATTTTGTAAAAATAACAACAAAAAATTTATATACTAATAACGAGATATCGAGTTGCGTCGTAAAAAGGTTATCGATGAAATAATCTTTTTTTCGATCAAATTTGACAACAACTGTGAAAGTCGAGATCGCGACGTACGTTTTACGCATTCAGGCAACGTAAATCAGAATCTTCTCCAGAGAGAGAGAGAGAGAGAGAGAGAGCACAGACTCCTTTGTCGCGCGAACGATCGTGAGAAGAACAAGAAATGTCGCTCGATGATCGCTTTATGAGGTTGCAAACTCGCGAACGAGGTACGTGCCAAACGTTTCTCGCGGCAACCGACAGACAGACGTCCCCCCGATATACCCGTGTATTATTTTATTATTTCCACGACCCACACAGCTAAGGACTCCTCCATCCTTATAATCGCTCCCTCCTTTTCCCAGCAATTTGCCGTAATTCGGCCAATTTCAGTTAACGCCGGGGCTCTTCTTTTCGCGACAAATGGCGACACTAATAATGACAAATTGCACGTAATAAAGACGCACAGGAGAGACGTGAAAAAACAATTTTGCGACAAATTCAGATCCCCCGAAAATTTAATTAAAACTGATAAAATACACGTAAAAAAGTGAGACAAAAGTAATTTTGAGAAAAAAAAGGGGGAGATGACTGAGAAGATAATTCGATTATATCTCTAAGAAAGTAAAAGTGTTGAACGAGACGAGCTGTCAGGATGTTGCGTCGAAGCAAACCTCTTGATTATCAGCGCGATTGATGGAAACACGCAGCGACCCTCTCTCTCTCTCTCCCTTCAAGAAAGAGATATCGAGGGCAGCCGTCGAGGATGGAGAGCAAAAAACACTGGCCATCGTTCTACGTGCAACTGCATAGGACCATATGTCATAGCGGGAGCGCGCGACAGTATCCGCGATAAAAACCACCAGATAACGACGGTTGACTCAGATCCAGCTTGTCTCTCTTTTTAATGCGGTCTGTCACAGTGCAAAAACATGTATATATATATATATATATGTATATACACGTTGCGCGACCTGACTTTCACAAACGCTGTCAGATTTTTATCGAGAACAAAATATTTTATTGATAATCTTATTCGCGTTCTGACACAATTCGATATACACTCGTTGTATAAAAATTTAAAATCGACTTAATTTGATTTATTCCCATCGGTTTTGACATTTCGGTATCTTTAGCTGATGCAATTTTAAATTTATTATATTTCATTCAGAATAATAATTTAAAATTGTATTACGAATCACTCAACAATCGGTTTTTAATAAAATTATTTCCCTTTTCTTTCCGCGGGAACAAAACTCAACTTTATTTCTGTTCCGCCGGTTTTTATTTTCGCGGCGAGATAATATTGATTTTTAAATTGTAATTGGCCGGAGAAGTTCTTCTAAGCGGGCGAGATTCACGGCGCAACACAACGTGTAGATACATCGTCATCGTATCAAACATTGCGCGAAAGTTGAAAATGCGCACGTGCTCGCGGAAAAGTTGCATTATACATCGACGCCTGAGCGGGGAAAGCAATTATGTTTTGTTAATTTCGCGTGTGAAATATTTCCCGTCACGTCGACGTTTTTGCGAAAAAACACACACACACATACACGTAACACAAAAATAGTACACGCAACGCGTGTAGGAGGAGGCGGGAAGGACGGGGAGAAAGAGAGAATTTTGCGCGAGGATGTCATATATCGTATCGGGGGATGATTTTTCCATTACAGCGGTGCGGTTGAGCCAGCGGGATTATACGGGCGCGAGAGATGCAATTTTTAATCGTGCGGGCGAAACCCGCGAAAATAATTCGCACGGAATCCGCACGGCGCGCGCGGTGTTTGTTTAAGGAAATTACCGTCGGGGATTAAACGGAAAATGCGTATCGATATTGTGTCACGAGATTGATAGGCGGCCCCCTTTCTGTTACGAGTGACGTTCGCGCAGAAAAGCAACATCATGAACCCCGGCGCCACGCGACAGTTTTCTCCTTTTTTTTTTCTTTCGCGCTCGCGTTCGTCGATTCGAAATTTATAACACGCGGGGATCGTCAAATATTGACGGCAATGCGAGAATAAAGAGAGAGAAAGATGTTCGAGACTCGATCGAGCGCGATCGATATCTCAGAAATAGGCATTCGTGCGAGACTCGTTACGATTTGCACGCCGACGTTGTAATCGCCGAGAAGCTCTTCTTCTTTTCGTCTCTCCGTCGCGACGTGACGTAAACATTACAAGCCAGGCTCTATTACTTGTCGATTTTTCGCGCACGAGACTTGTAAGCCTCTCCCGTGTAACCCTCGGCGAAGGAAAAGCTTGCGCGAGAAAAATGATAAAAGACGTCCGAGCTTACACGCCCAAGAAAAATTCTCCGCCCATCGTTTCGTTAGGGGTTTCGACACTTCGCGCTCGAGGGATTTTTCTGGATTTTCTTCTAGCGGGCTCAAGCCCCCGTCCTTTACGGCTCAAGGAACGGTTTCCCAATATATATATAAAGTTTCTCAAACTCGCTTCGTCGAGAGATGCGATGACTAATGATTCTTGGATTTACACCAGCGGCGATCAAGCGCCTTGATCTCGCGGGATAAATTATTTTATTCCCGCTTCTCTCTTTTTTTTTGCCTCTCTCCCTCTCCGAAACGAGAGAATCAGAGAATCAATCGAGACTTCGTTCGAATCAACTCGAGACCTACCTTCGTAAAAAACGGAGAAAGACGTTAATGTTCTCGCGAATGTGACGTGTGTCCTCGCGAGAGAATCATAAAATCACGAGTAAATCGTTCAATCGCGAAATTAATTTGTACGAGTTTCATACGCCCTCGCGAACGAGACCGATGAAATTTCCAAATAACACCGGCGCGGCAGCGGCAACGTCGGAGAGCAGTGTTTGAAACAACACAAATTAATAATGAGCTGTAATATCGCGGAATAATTGATTAAAGATATATATATATAGACGCGAACGAAATTGGTATGCCCAGAACTCTTCACTCTTTGATTGCATTATAATGCGCCGCTGGCCGCGGGGTAATTGAATTACACCGTATTTTGTATAATTTAAATCGCCGAAAATCGACGGCAAGAGGAAAATATCATCAGAGACTTCATTTCGCATTCTGCGTGCGTAACGCGCGTGCGTGTGTGTGCGTGCGCGTGCACATCCACCAGCCTGTTTTAATAATTCATCCGTCATACAATACGTCGGTGACGATATGGCGCATTTCGTTCACGCGTGGCGTAAAGGTCAGGTTGAAAAAAAAAAAAAAAAAAAAAACCCCCAAAAATAAAAGCTCCCGCTTTCTCGATCTTTTATCGTGTCTCATCTTTATCGCGATCGTTTCTCTCATCCTCGAGTATCCTCCTCCTACGATAAACCATCCCCGCCGCCGCTGTGTGATTATCCGATTCGGCTTGCGCTTCCGCGATACATCTTGGTTCGCAGACGCGATAAATCACGCCTCTTTTTCCCTCGCCGGCCACCACCAACTCTCGTAAACCGCGCCGCCATGATCGGTCGCCGAATCCCTAAGAAGACGATCCCGAGAAAAGAGAGGAAGACGAAAGAGAAGACGGCAAGAAAGACGGGGAGAAAGCGAGAACTTTTTTTCTCGTCCTGCTTCTCGACTCGGATATTAGAGCTGTCCCGAGAAAAGTGGGGAAAAGTCCGCGCGCGCGGAAATCACCGCGCGGACTGGAAGATACCGGCGTATGACGAACGAGAAGGAGATGCCGAGATGGTAAGGATCTGATGAAGTTGGAGAATGCTTTCGCTCGAATAATTCCCGTCCCGAGGGACGAGTGTCCGAATATTGTTTCTATTTATACGAACGCGCGCGCGCGCCGGACGAATCCGCGCGAGAGAGTCGAGAGATACCACGAAGATAACACGAGGGGAACTCCCCGCTATCTCTCCCTCTCTCGGCGGGAAACTGAATTATGATATGACCCCCTCGCTCGCGATCGTTTCTTCAAGCAGAGATGCAATTCAGTCACGTAGGTAGTATCAGAACGGCATCGAATCTTTCCGTCGGCACGCGCGCGCGCGCGCGAACACACACACATAGAAAATGCACACGCGGGTGTATTGTCTTTGGCGGCGAGACGAATAAGCCAATAATACCGCTATTTCTTCGCTCGTTGCTCGAAAATAAAGAAAAGCGAGACGAGGGAGGAAAAAGAAAAAAGAAAAGGAGAGAGATCGGAAAGGACGGCAGGATGCAGCCGGAAAAAAACAAAAAAATCAGTTTCCCATGATCTTGCGGATGTTGCGGAACCGTCGATCGTGTTGTTTTTTCTCTCTCTCGTCCGCAATCGCTGCAAACAATTGAATTTCCTATTCCTCCCTTTCCTTAAGCGCTATATAACCCTATACAGACTCGATTCCGTTAGTCCAGAGACTGATTCCGTCGGGGAAAGGAAATCGCGATTCCCCGAACGCGGGAAGAGGGAGACGACGCTTTCCTTCCGGCGTCGTGTCTTTGTCGTCGATCATCATGATCGAATCGCGGAAGCCGGGAGGTTTTTTTTTTCCCTTTAAAGGACCACGCTTGAAAACAATATTTTCCCCGAGATCGATTTTACGGTCACTTAGAGAGAGAGAGAGACGGAGATAAAAAAAACCGGGACGGCGAACTGAGACGGCGCGCGTTACCCGGGCGGATGTAAAATAAAGTTCTGCGTGAATAAATAATCGAATTACCGGGCAAAGGCAGTAAATGTACAACCGGTTCGACAATTACGCCGCACCTGCTCGTACAATTCTGGGACGCGAAGGATAATTGGATTTTCGTGAGAGCATTACAAACTCGCGTGCACGGCTAATCTTTTTACGCTACCGCCCGGGCTCTGCTCCGTTGCGAAAGCTTTCGTACATACAAAATGGTCGGCCGCGAAACGTACGCCGTCCACGGCGGAAACAACCGTCGGCGTCGGCGGCGGCGAATCTCTGGGAAAGCATCGCCGCGATTACACGCGTGCGCAATATACCACACAGTGTTGTTGTTGAATCCGGGAGAGATCCTAGCCGCCGCCGCCGCAAAATCGGCGTGCGCGCGAGACGGGAGCAAATCCCGCGCGAAATTCGCGTGCTGCGAGATCTCTCTCTCTCTCTCTCTTTTTCTCCGTTGTTTCTTTTTTTTGTTTTTTCGTCTGAAATTAATACGGTAAAAAGTTAAACAGAGCATCGGTGTCATTAAAGTGTTTCCGCGGCGCATCGCCGTACATTTTTATGACTAACCGCGAATGGAATTTTTTACGAAACAATCTCAAAAATTTAAAACGAGTTTTCGGAATATACGAGTTCATATAGCCGCGAACTAATTTTGGGTCGGGGGGAAACAATAAAATTTGCATGCACCGGCGCACCGTAATATTGTACCTCGAAAGACCTCGACTTTGGCCGCTCCAACCACCGTTTTTCGGGATCGCGAACGCTTTTAATCCACTATTGTTAAGCGCGAGATCTCGCCGTGGCTCGTCAACGGTTTCGTCCAAATAAATCCGATCGCTGTTTGACCACGTTCAATCCCGTATTACGGGAGATGGAACAAAAATCGCATTTCGTGTGTTAATTAAAGTAATAAAAATATTAAACTGTTCGCGATCAATTCGCAGAGAATAATAGCGAGAAGTTTTTTTTTGTTTTTGAACAAATAAAAATTGCAAAGTTTCGAAAAAGAATTCGAAATTTCTCTGTTTGAACACTCGGCGAGACTTTTCTATCGACATCTCGTATTGGGGCGCGCGCGGAATATAAGTAGATCCGCGCGAGTAACCCGCGCGAGGAACTTTTCCGCATCGACATTAGCGGGGATCGTCGTGGCCGGGGCGATGATCGGGCATCCAGGCGAGAGAAAAATATTCAGTGGAGTTTTCGCCAGCGGAGTTTCTTAACGGAAGAGAAAAAGTGAGAGCGCGCGATCTGGACGGAAAGACGCGCGCGCCGCAGTGTGTGTTCCTCACCGGAGAGACGGAAACTTTGTGCAAGAAGACGACGAGGGGGAAGAGAGAGAGAGCTATTCTTCCACGGGCCGCGGTTACACGACGAGTCGGCATACTTCGGCGACGAAATGCCATACATAAAATTCTGAAGTTCCCGCACGTAGTTTCTCTCGTCCCGAGCAAGAACGCGCGCCCCCGAGCGAAAACGTCGTCGTCGTCGTCGTCGTCGTGCACTTCCGGAATCGCGTGTGCGACTTGTTAGCTCGCACTGTACGTGTCGCATATATATTTCTATCTTCGCGGCTGTTTCTTCATCTCCGTTTCCGACACCCGAGAACGATCGCTCGTGACGTTCCTCCGAGAATGCGACGACACGACGCGTCGCGCGAAAAACAAAACTGTTTCCAATTGTGGTTTTTTAAACACAGATAAAAAACAAAAAAAACAAAAAAAAAAAAATATTGCGACGATCATATTGACCGCCGTCATGATAATGTTTTCAAATTTTGCGGTGACAGGAAATTGGAACGCCACGTGTGTGCGTGCGTGTGATCTCGCGCGTTAAAAAACATCTCTTCCCGTAATAAATAACGATTGCGGCGCGACATAGGCCATCTCTAATTCTGCCCGTCACGAATTTAAATTCGTGTATATTGGAAAACGTCGTAACCGGACCAGTTACATACATTATATTTATTTTCGAACGGGGTCATAGAAGTGGAATAATGGAGTAAAATAAAAGCTCTAAGGCACACACACACACACACACATTTTTCTGTACAACATGCGAGTTATTTTCCTTGTGGTTAGGTTAAGTTAGGTAAATTTAAACTCCCCCGTTTTCGACCTGAATTCGTGCTTAAGCGTAATATCAAAAACATTTGATACAAATTATGAAACTAAAGTGTGCGAATATTTCACAGCAAAAAAGAGAGAGAGAGATGGCAATTTAAATTCAAAAACGATAAAAAAATATATACTCTGATATTTTTCTTTTGGGAACAAAGAGATGGAAAATACGTTGATAACGAAATGAGATTGCGAAACGTCAGCAGCCTGTCTCGCGGCTTCGATCGATCTCTCTCTTTGTCCCGCGATGGATCCGCGACGTGTGTGTATGTGTGTGACCAGCAATTCAAGACCAACGCTACTAATCGAGATATCGGTACGTACGACACGCGGGTGCCAGGGGTCGTCTTATCGGCGGTTTCACGCTCCATCGATCAGCTTCGCGCGCGACACCATCTCGTCCGGCGCTTTTTCCCGACTCACGTGAGGTCACGAGTCGATGTATCGAATTTGAGGTGGCGGGACGACAACAGCCAACGATGCACAGCATCGCCGTCTTCGTCGAAAAAAGGAAGACGGCGCAGGCATTGTCCGGATGTGGACCGTGTTCAGATAGCGACGGGAAGAAATAACAGGCGGCGTGGACAAATGGCGAAATGGGAAACGCGGAAGGTCGGGAGAAGGAGAACAAAGAGAGATAGAGAGAGAAAGTTAAGTTTCGGTGTCAGAAGAGTGAGCGAAAGATGGAACAGCTTCGAAATCGACTCGCCCCATTGCGTCCCGTTGGTGTAACAATGGCATCGACGACTTCCCCGTTCTCGAGGTTGACTTTGCCGGGGACAAAAAGTTGCTCGACCAGCTCGTGGTATTGTGCCCGTGAAGGAACTAACTGCCAACCATTCGCGAGACATTCCTCAAACCATAGGGGAGGGACCCGGCTGCTCTCGCGGCAGTTAAGCTCGATGGGAAATCCAGAAAAATCCTGCACACGCTGCGCCGAGAGACCCCTAACGAAAGCAGAGAGCTGGAATTTTTCCCCGGCGAGCTCCGGGCGTCTTTTATCATTTTTCTCGGCCGGTGTCGCCCCAGCTTTCCCGTCCCAAGGGCGACGAGGATTTTCCACGTGGAAGCGTGTCCTCGTCGCGGTAGATGAAAAATGGAAGAAGTCTCCATTTAACATGTCGAAACGTCGCGTTTTTCGTTACACATTCTCACAAACGACTTATTACATATTTAATAAATAAATAAAATTAAATTACCTCGCCTTTTTCGCAATTTCAGCGATTGTTTTTTAATAATAATAATTAAAAAAAAGCGTTTAATTAGTCTCCTAAGCTACCTTTTTTCTTGCTCTCCCGAGCTTCCCGCGACGGAAGATTATGCGAGAGAGAGAGAAAAAAAAAAGGATATCGCTTACGAGATTTTTCGTCGCAAGCCCGACGCTCCTTATCATTTTCCACGGTGTCGGCAACTCTCTCTCTCTCTCGCCTCCCGAAGGTTGGACAATGACTTTCCGCCCGTACGGTCCGACCTCGCAAAAAGCTACTCAGCGCGGGATGACGCGAGCGAGACAGCCGAGAAGAGAAACGAGGGAGCGGAGAGGGAGGAAAAGGGTGGGGGAGGGTTCTCTCGTTTCATGAAATTTCGAAAGCGTCCCGACACCCTCCAGGGACACGTACCGGGGAGTTTATCAAAATTGAAACGCGACACCTTTGTCGGGAACTTCGTATCCGTCGGAAGTCGGTATCGGGCACGACACGTACCTCCTACTCGTGCCTCATCTCTCCAACGGAAATTGGGACGTTGAGAGAGAGGAAGAGAGAGAGAGAGAGAGAGACAGACAGCAACGCGAGGCGAAACAAGCCCTCAAGGTTAATGTTCCAGACAACTGCGGGATCGCTCGCACAAATTTTTGTCGCGTTGAAACGTTACGAGATCCTTCGAGTGTGCCTTTGGGCGCTTGGAAGCTCTAATTCGTGTGGCTGAGTTGTATAAGCGGCTTACGTCGTAAAATAAAGAGAGGTCGTTATTTTGAAGATCGTCTGAGACTTTACCGGAGTCGGTATCGACTTCGGTGCGACGTGTCACACGTTATATTCCCTATTATGTTTTTTCAAATCTCACACACGCTCTCTTCGACGTAATAAAAGTTCGCGTGCGTCTACGGTGTTTAAACTCTGACTCGGTATGTGCACAAGCGCGCCCGAGGAAGTTAATCCCTCGAATCGGGGAAGCCCTCGTCAGCGCGTTTGAATACTGCGCGCCCCGTGTATCGTTAAATCAAGTTAAGGCGCGCTTCAAGCGGACGGGCAGACACGGACGTGCGCGGAGGCCGCTAATCAGATGGACTAATGCGCAACTCCGTAGCTATCTGTAATTTTCATCCGGCGCGGCTAACCAGATTAGTGAATTATTCTGGACTAAATCGGTTAACCTCTGCGCTGCCTGCGCAAGGCGCGGCTAAATCTGACGATACAGGCCGGCGTTTACGGACCATTTCGCACCGCATCATCTAGAAATGTGTGCGCTCGCGCGCACCGCATATGTCATCATCCCCCGTGTAAATTTTCTTCTCAACATTTCTGTCTCTCTCTCTCTCTCTCTCTTTCTCTCTCTCTATCTCAATCAATCTCCGAAAGATCCAGTTCGGATGCAATTTTGTATTTCGCGGCAACGAGGCTAACTTTTTATCATCGCGTCTAACGCACAACAATGTGCCGGGCTACTACTTTCCCGGCAAAAAATCAAGCCGCGAGAAAGATAGAGAACGGCGCGATAGAAAAAAGCGATAATAAATTTATGAAAATTCTACCGGGCGCGCGGAATTATGCGCGACAAAGCAAATATAATTTGCCGTTCCTTTGCCGCTTTCAATTTACTCCGCCGCGAGATTTGCATTGGAGCGCGTCAAGCGAATAAAAACTCATTTTAGCCTTTTCGCATCAATTTTTTTATTTTTATTTTTTTTTTTTTTTTTTCCCCCGCCGTTTCGAATCGACGTTGGAAATCGCGAGCACGACGGTTGAAACACGACTCGCTCACCGCCTCGTGCGAGAACGAGGGGTTTCGTGAGTTCTTCGCCCCTCGCGTTTCATCCCTCCTCGTATCCAAAAGTTTGCTCGGCAATAATTAGTTTACTTAGGAATCTGGGAAATCGGCGACGGAGTCGATATCCAGCGACGCGGCGCAGTCGCCGGCAGCGGCGGCGGGTCGCGTGAATCAATAAATCGAATCACCGGAGCTCGGTGGCTGAACGCAGCCACCGAGATTGCGAGAGAGAGAGAGAGAGAGAGAGAGAGAGTTGACGACGGACGCGACCGGTCCTTTATTAAGTGAACCCTCTGCCCGGTACGTCTAATTATTAATCGTCGCGGCGCAATTATGCCGCGCGACGGATACGCGCGCATAAACTTCCGTACACGCACGGAAAACACCCACGTACGCGCGCGCGCGCGCGCGTGTGTGTAACCCGGGCTGTGTTTGGTTTCACGGGCCATGTTGTTTAGCAGAGTCGACGACATGTCGACCCTGTCGTCGTTCCTCTCTCTTTTTCATCTCTCTCCCTTTCTCGCACCCGATATACATCCCCGCGTGTTTCTCTTTTCGCGTATATGTAAATGTATACGCCTGTCCGGCGCGCCGGCTGTGTTCCCCGCACGTGCGTTTCTCCATACACGTGTACATGTGCGGCGCGCGTTCGCAGAGTGCGGCGGCGCGCTCTCTCGCTCCATCCTGTAGCTTACGCTTCCGCGTTATGTCAAAAAAACTACACGTGACAGCACGAGATAGCACGTGAGAGAGTTCTGTTAGCCCGCTCGCCGGTCAGTCAGGCGGTAGGTAGATATAAATGGAATCCCGCAAATACACACACACACAATGTCGAAAACTACCGCGCAGCAGGAACATTAGCTACTTACTATTAATCCTCCTATAACGCCGCGTAATTATGACTCACATACACATCGATATATGTTTTTAGTCTAATTTCATTTTTAGCGCGTCAACATGTACACGCGTCTTTTTCTGTCATTCTCATTAACTATACGAAGATTGTTAAAAGAGGAAAATCGTTGAAAATGGTAAATTTACTGCTAATTTATATCTGGAAGTTGACATTTTCGAAGAAGATGTTTCACGTTACGTAAATTTTTTATTCTCACGAAAAAACTTCGGGGTTAAAAAAACTATATATAAACGGTTAAAAGAAACGCGAGTTTAGCGCGAGTCTTGATTTAGAAAAAGTCTCTTGTGGAAGAGAAGCGAGCGCGAACTCCTCCTCGTCTTTAGTACGTTTTAGTAGGAAATTTTTATTAATTTCTAACGCGGTGTTATGTTAATCGCCATTGAGAAACGGTTAATAAAACACACATTCAAATAACAAAAATAAATTTAAGAACAACACGCGCGCGTTTACTGAAATATCATACTTCACCTTCTTTAACGGCGAGGAAAAATAAGCACGTTTCCGGGGAGATGTGTGTCTTTTGAAATTTAATTTAATATTAACGTCGTCACTTGTTTAACTGACACATTGTTTTCTTTGATAACACACTTTCCGAGGGAGAGAGAGAAAGAGAGAGAAAAAGAGAGAGAGAGAGAGAGAGAGAGCGCGCGCGCGAAAATGCGCTGGAAGTACCTCTAAACTGTAACTGCGAAAATATAATGGATCGTTAAGTTGCGCCGTCGATAAGTCGATAAATCGCCGACTATATCCGGAAATCCGGCGCAAGTGGCGATAACTTCGAAAAATTCTGGATCTTTCCGTTGTAATACACACTTCTGCGACAAATAGTGTAGGTATCTGGAAGAAGAATCAATTGAAAACTTCCGATTGAGATAAAATTCGCCTTTGGATATTTTAACGATAAAAATCTCACGGATAGAATCTCTGTAGACGCGATCGATTTAATACGTTGGCAATAGATATGTGCGAAAGTCACTGAAATATTTAAGTCGGTCATCCATCGGAGCGAGCAGCTAAGTGCATCGTATCTCGGAAACTCTGTTCGAATTTTTAGTTTAAGACTAAATTTAGTGCGCCCATCACTTTGGATTCGCGTATCAAGGAATCGATAAGACTCCTGAGACGAGAATTATCGATGACCGAGTCGGAGCCGGTGGAATTCCCGTGCGGCCACGTGAGCGCGTTCGGAAGCATATGTAAAATAGATGCAGGAAAATAGGCGAAAGGACACACCAGAGAGAGGGAGAGAAAAAGAGAGTAAGAAGGAGGGAAGGTGCGGGGGTTGAAAGAAGAGAGCGAGCGCGCGGAAGGAGGGAGAAAAGAGAAAAGAAAGAGAGAGAGAGAGAGAGAGAGAGAGAAAGACATAGAGGAAAACGCGTCCCGACTGGCAGCCTGGGAAGCTGCAATTGGAAATGCAATTTTGATGCAGAATACACGAGGAAGAGTCCTCGTAAGCTGAAGGAGCGGCTACAGCCACGGGAGTTACTACGAGTGGCCTTTACCTTAAGGAAGGGAGCGGTAGCGGTAGCGGTGGGTTTTGCAGAAAGACGAAGAGGAAAAGAGAAACCGGGGGGGAGGGGGAGGTTTAACGGGACGGGGAGGTCGCCAGGAGGCCATTAGGTAAAGTAGGTTTTGACTTATGCCGTCGCGCTAGACGCCCGATATATCTCTATAAACTGCTGCATAAAATATAAGAGAGCTCACTTCGCCGTCTATACGCGGATGCGCGCCACGCCGGTTTACGTCGGGTAGAGGAAGGCTCAGGCACCTGTAAGCGGCGGCTTATTGGCTTACCTACACCTCGCGCAAGGAGAAACTGCGCGCCCTTTCGAGAGGCCCTCCGTCAGGCCGACGGGTAAACCCCTCGACATACAACGGTTATATTCGAGTAGCTTCGCATAAAGATGTGTCTCTTTGTTTCCTCTCTCTTACTCTTTGCCATAACAACTGTCGCGAACGACAGTTTGATCCTCTTTTCTCTATACTACGAATCGCCGAGGTATCGGGGAAACAAAGACAAGCGCACCGGACGTGCACAATTTCAAATTTGCAACGCGAGATTCCCTCACCGAAAGCTGCGAAATTCTCTTCCCCAAAACAATCGAAACTTTTTACAGCACACACACACTTCACGTGCTTTAAATCACGTGCAATGCAATTTATTGCGAAACACATGTATGTCACAGTATTCGTTGACACACAGAGAAACGGAACAAAGTGTGATCGTCTTAGAAACCAATACACATACGAGAAGTGTCAGAAATAAGGCATGAAAATCAAACGCGAAAAACAAAGAGAGAGAGGGAGAAATGAAACAACAACACGTGACAGAGAGGGCAGAAAAAAACAACACGTGAGTAAAGTCACGTGACTTTACTTGAGTTACGTGTCTTTAAAAATCGGATTTAAATGGCACGGTAAAAAAATGGATTTTCAATAAATGAAGATTTTGTGTTGCGAAACGCAAAGGTCAGAAAAAAAGAGAGTATGCGGACATGTACGGAACAAAAATAAAAATGTTTTATCCTTACTTTATATACAAAAAAACAAAAATAAAATAAAATTTCCGCTAAAAGAGTGTATTTCCCACCTGCGCTGGATAAAAAAAACACTAACTTTCGCAATCATCAACACAGCGGCGGCAATCGATTACAGCAGCAAGAGAGAGAAAGAGAGAGAGAGAGAGAGAGAGAGAGATGTAAACCAACTCCCTCACTGTCGGGAAGTTCGCGTAGCCTAGTAGTGCAGGTGCAGTCAGTTGCCGCGCGCTTAATATCAGCCAGCCAGGTTGGGGCAGTTGCTGCCGCAGCGAATTACTTTCAGCTTCGTGCTGTGTTTACCGAGCACAGAGGGAATTATTAATGACTGCTGCTTTTGGATTGCTCCGGGCTCGCGCTCAGCGCGCAACCAGATAATCCTTCGTACCCCCGGAAAGGTTTGCGCGCGCGCGCCGCGCGCGCGTTGCTGCAATTATCGATAACTCTACTTAATAACGTGGTTGCGCGCGCGCGCGGTGAAATTTTAACGCATTAAAATGCGCCCGTAATTATTATCACGAGAAATCGATCGTCCCGCATAAATTTTGAACGTCGCATTTTGCCTGAATTCGCTCTCAGATTTCGCGAACGCTTGGGATAATGGAGAATCGAATCCGCCCTGGATGTTTGCCCATTAAAAATTTAGACTAGTTCCAGAAAATTCGATGACGTTGTTTCTCCGCGACAAAAAAAAAATGACAATCGCGTCGACGAAAAAGGAAACGGATGTGAGCGTGCAGTCGTAGCGGATCTGCAACGACGACGACGACGACGACGAGAATTCGCGGGCGAAAGTTTATATCCGCGCGGCGGGAACGTGCGTTCCGGCGGAAATCAAACTCCTGTTTCCGAGATGAAGATAGGCGCGTAACTCCGGACGCTTAATCAATTAACGGTTAATCTAATGCGGAGAGAGAGAGAGGGAGAGAGAGAGAAACGCGCGAGGGTTCTACGACTTCTACGAAAGTGAGAAATGGCGTTCCAGCGGCAACGGCTACACGCGCGCGTTTCTTGCTCGTGTAGCCGTCGCCATCATCCTACCCTCGTCGTATCTCCAGTACGGCCTTCCCGCAGGCTGCGGCATCCCCCAGCCCCCGGCCTCTGCCAGCTCACCCGGAAGCTTTTAATTAATCGCGGATACCGCGCGAAACGGCGCCGTTAATTGACGCTCGGTAATGTGATTCTTCCGCTCGGGCGCCGCCGCCGCCGCCGCCGCCGCCACCGCCACGCGCTCCTTCGTTAAAGCCCGGGCAAAGGAAGCCCGGGACGATTTGATTGGCTCCTTTTGGCCAACTTTTTCGCGATTCTCGGCCGGATAATTAATACCTCCTGGCGCGCTTCGCCAATGCGAATCTTCCCTCCATGTGACCGCGGGGCATTATTCATCTGATCCGAACGAAACGCTTTGTAAGGACTTTCGCCTTTATCGACAAGACGCATCTAAAGGATTTTCGCTTCTCTGTACAATTGCGAGCGCGTAAAGGGAGAAAGAGAGAGAGAGAGAGAAATAATGGCACAAACTTGAATCGCGCTTAATATTACGGAATAAGTTGTTAGGTTTTTTTTTGCTACACACAAAACACCGAGACTGAAGAGCGAGTTCACTTCTAAATGCTCAAACAGAGGTATTTACCGTTGGCATTCTTCAACTCATGTTCTCTATTATGCCGCTGCAACACAGACAAACTTGTATACTTGAATTCTGCAGCGCAGAAGACAAACATCCCCCGTTTCTCGTGCGCGTGTTTTAGTCCTACAACTTTTCTCTTTGCAGAATGAAAGTAACGACGATCTCGAGAACAATTTGATCTTCCGAGATGTAACGAGAGAACAAAGTGCAAAACTGGATATACAGATGCATTTTCGTGAGCGCGTTTTCAGAGCGCTCTTTGTCCCGGAGACGTCGACGTCCAGAAGTAGCGACTTAAAAATTAATTTTGACATTGCGACACCAGTACGTGAGCGAGCGACAGTAGTTCTACACAGTTCCTGATAAGTTTCAGAACGATTTTCGGTTCTCTGAACACTTTTTTTCGACTTTGAAACTTTGAGGCTGGCACGGCATTTTCAAGAAGTTAAAAAAAAAAAACTTAAAACTCACATCTCTCTCTCTCTCTCTCTCTGGTGTAAAATTATTTTTTACAAATTTACGCATTTCCGACATGTGGCACTTGACTCGAGACAATTGTACGGCTTAAAGGTTCCGTACACAATGTGGGCTACTTGGTCATCAAGGCGTACGCGGATTGCACGCTCGATCGAGGTGTACAGACGCCGGGCTGCTGTGCCGGACCGCGATAGAGGACAGTCCTGCGACGGAGCAGGACTAACGTGCAAACACGTACGGAGCCGCCAACATCACAGAGCCGCTACCTCTGGTTAAGCGTTCCGGCTCATTAGCGCGCACGCATACACGCGTGAAGGATTTGCACGGGACCCGGTATGCGTTGATCCGGAATCGAGCCTTGATCCGAGCGAAACACTCCGCTCGATCTCCGTTCTGTCCGTTTAGAACGCTCCTCGCAGAAATCGGTTATAGATTTATTGATCGGACGCGAACCGATCGACATACCCGTCCCGATTGTCAAATACCGATTTACTTCCGAATGGAAATACTTATCGTTCGTGTTCGGAGGAACGAACAATGAAACGAATTACAACGCACGTTTCCTCGCTTTAATAGACGCGAAATTTGAAAACTCCGCGATCGGTAATCCCATCGAACAAAGCCGTCTCTTAAGCGAAATTACGGACTGACGCCTCGTTTTGGCAAGCAGCAGATTTATGGACGGCGTGTAACGTGCTATTATACGTCGCGCCGACCGCGTAAATCTAAACATCGATCGACATAAATCGACGGCGGATGCACAACGAGGTGCTAGGAGGGTTCGGGGGATAAAACACCCCCGCGATCCTCCGTGTGTGACTTATTCAAGGGTGTCGTTAACGAGCAGCGAACGGCGTCTGGCTTGTACATCGACGCCGTCGTGGATCGGATCTCTCCTCCCCCTCCCCCGAACCCTCAAAATCGAAGCGCGTAAATATTTAAACGGGCTATCTCACGCGCGCAAGAACCGATGCCGCGTCGAACACGGCGACGGTTGCCGATATAATAATAATAATTAATCAAAGAGGAAGAGAAAGAGAGAGAGAGAGAGAGAGAGAGAGACATTATCGGACGTCGGGCTCGTTTATATAATTTATCGCATAAATATTTTGCCGCGTGATGCAAGTGGCAGGAAAGCGGCAATACGGTTCTGTGCGGTAACGACATTTCCATTATGATTTACCACAATCGAGTGTAACTGTTTAGCCGGGAAAGTACGGGTATATGCGGTCCGAATAGTTCAATTAGTGCTCAAATATTTACTCCAATTGCGGCGAGCGCGGTATCGGGACTTTATGGGTTCAACAAAGTGGCGTAGGAGGGAAGAGGAAACGGGAAACGAAGGGGGTAGAGCCTCTCTCGAGTGTCGCACAAAGTGCGCTGTGTAATCATTTGCGCCGATTACAGAAATTTGGCACAGTTTCAGACGGCGGCCAAATTCGCAGACGACGTCTCGTATTATTCGATCGATTCGTAACCTCCTCATCTATTGGGGAGGGGAAGGGTTTAAACTGTCGTTAAACGTCATAGTCGATTTACTCCGATCGACAGTCGGATATCTCTCGCCTCGAAGCGCTACGCCCTCTATTTCTGGCTATGTATCGTTTCCTCGGAATGGCTCTGTCGCCACTTTTCCGGGACAGCTGAATACTCTTTCTCTCTTCGCGCTTCGATGTTCAGAGAAATTAAATATACAGTCTTTTTATGTACGCGAGCGATCTCCGAAATCGATTTCGCATCGGACGAAAATTCAACCGGACGCTAATTCTTTCTCATAATACATTCAATGTGTATCTATCAATAACGTTTGCAACATTCAACCTGACGTATCCTGTTTTCGATTGTATATTCCGAAAATATCGTTGGAAATTAAATAAAAAACAACAAAGACGAATTATAAGATCCGATCTCGGTCGAAAATATATTTTTTTTTCTCGTCGATGTAAGAAAAAATTAACTAACTTTTGCATGTCTCAGTAAATTCAAAATAGATGAGAAAAAAAAATAGACGAACGAGCAAGTTGCAAAATCTAGGAATCACCTGGTCCATGGTACGGCTTTGAAAATTTAACGGCGTCGCGCATCATACCGTCGAAATCGGAAACAACGGTTTTTTCGTTGTTTTCCAACGTTCTACATCCCTCGCCCATTGTCTGACAGAGATTAAAAAAGACGGCGAGGTTTTACATTTTTCCCCCCCGGGAAAGTGTGTGTTTCGGTCTATTTTTTTCGGCAACTCGCCGTCAGTCCACTTAGCGTTTCTTTGAAAACTCGTTTCGCTTATCTTGCGCCTTTCTTTATCCCGCGCATACACCCGAGGAACCCGTTCGACCTTCGTCGTCCTTACCCCGGCGCTTTAGCCCGGGCTCATTCATTAATGCCTCTCTTATTTTGGCAGCAAAACGACCGGCGCGGCCAGGCATACTGAGAGAGAGCTACAACCCTTCCTCCCACCCCCTTTCAACCCTTTCCGCCTTCATTCGCTTTTCGGTATCCAGCAGGTTTCCTTCTCAAATGTTGCTCACTTTTTATCCACCGCGCGCGCACACGCACACATACACACAACAGTCAGACTCTCTCTCTCTCTCTCTCTCTCTGCTTTCCTCCCGAGTCTTGCGCCATGCTCGCTGGCACAGCTCGTACTTCTTCCTCGCCTTCTTCTATTTCCCGTTTCGGTCAACGAAACTGCACAGTCAAAGAATACTCCTCCCCATTCCCGTCTAGTCGCTAATATCCCGATTGCTATTAGTATAATTGCCGGAGAACTACCCGCATCTTCGGGTACGCGAGTCAAGGATGCGGGCTACAAATGGTTTTCCGGAGATACTCGCGCTTCCCGTTATTTTCCCGTTCGTGGCGCTTATTTCAGGGGATGTCTCGAGCTATTTATCGGAATGTCTCTTTCTTCCCGTCTAGACTCTCTCTTCCCTCTCTCTCCACTGCCGTCCATTTCGTTTTCTTCCATTCGCACCAAGTCTTATTCCGGCGGCTTTTCAGCATCGGGGGGATGGCTACGACACTGTCTGCACGCACACTCCCGATTCGCAGGAACCTCTTGATTGCGAGTTTCCCCGACGAAGCGAGGAAGAAACACAGTTTCTTCCCGCCGAGAAGATAAGTGGACCTGATCACGCAATTGATTTTCATGCTTCGTCGATATCGGTTTTTTACCTTCTCGATCGTCGCGTTTGTCGTCGCGTCTCTGCCCGGAGGACAGACCGACTGGGATATCTTCACTTTTTGCTTTCATTGATTGAAGAAGCGCTTAAGTTCGAGGATACCGATATCGGGCGCTGGTTCGGCTTCTTTCGAAGATCATCGCGTTACAATATTAAAAGAGAAGGTTCGAGAACATTAAACAACGCTATAGTTCAATAAAAAAAAAAAGAACAGGGGACGGTAAAACATTCTTCTTGTATAATTCACACCGGCGTAAAACGCGACGCTTATTTAAGCTAATAAATTATTTTCGACGATAAATCATGCGTCCGCTGAAGTGAAGAAAGTCGGATGTCAGATAGAGGGTCGTGTCACACGCGGGTGAAAACGAAGTTTCGCGAGGGAAGAGCGCGCTCGCACACGCGAAGTGAGCGAGCGAGCGAGCGAGAAGGCGGCAAAGGTTGTGGCGCGCGCGAAACAGCGAGCGCCGCGCCGGGCGAGAGCATGAATTCCAAAGGCCAGTCGGCCGCAACCGCGGAACTTTCACAATATTCTCTCGGCCCTGTTAGCCCTCCTCCTCTGTTCGATAAAAGTTGTAGGAATTTATCGCGCGGCCGTTTCCAACGGTATTGTAGAAAGCCGCGCGCGGCTTTCCGCCATTGTGCGGCGCGCACCGTGTGCTGTGTGCAGCAGCATTCACACGCGCGCGGCATGCCGTGCTACTGAGCGAAAATCGGCCGTCACTCTCCGCTTCAATGCCCATTCAAACTCGCTTTCTGTGTTTTCCCATGTACGAGAGAGAGAGAGAGAGAGAGAGAAAGAGAGAGAACGAGCAAACGTGCTTACTTTTCCGCGTGGGCGCTCGCAATCGCCCGTCGGCCATCTCTTTTCTCGTATTCTTTTCGCGGCTCTTCGCCGTATCGAGACGCAGAACACAAAGACCTTTCGATTTTTATTACATTTGCATCAAACTTGTGTAGAACGCTGAGATATTAAAAAAAAAAAAAAAAATGTATTTCTATGTAATATAGAAAAGTAGATACTTTGTTTTTTTTTTTTTTTATTCGTGGTACATCATCGCGCTGCAAATTAAATGTTCCCTCATTCCGAGAGAAGTTTGCTTAAGAGGTTGACGTGAGCTCACTCAATTAGACGTTATAGACTTCGCCAATTAACGTCGGAGGGCGCAAAGTGTTTCCGCAAGTTGCCCATCTTTTTCCCTTCTGCCAACATCGCGCGGCGCGCGCTGCATTCTATGCGGCGGATCCTTTCGGATTATAATTAGGCAATTTATAGCGACTGCACGCGGAGCTCGATTTGGTGTGTGATGGGAGTAACGAACACACACCGATGGCGGGCGAGGAGAGGCCGTCGTGATTTAGATTAAGGTTTGAGTTAGGGAAAACCCTCGAGAGTGAAGAGATGCGGAAGAGAGAGAGAGAGAGAGAGAGAGAGAGAAAGAGCGTATGAGCGAGAGAATAACGGCGAGTGCGGATATACGAGGGGAAGGAAGAAGGAGAGGAGGGAGGGATGAAAGGAACTGGAGTGCCCGGGATGAAGGATGCTCGAACAGTGAGCCCATCCTCCACCACCCGCAACCTCCCTCTCCTCCCTCCGTCGCCGCCCCGGTTCGTTTCAACCCCCCCCGAAGTCTCGCCTGGGACAAAGGATCCGACCGCGGGGATGATTCTAATCGAATATGATTATCTGCCATCTTCATCAGACCGCGTTCTTCTTCTCTCTTGCGAGAGAGAGAGTGCGAGGGAGAGGCTCTCTCTTCGCCCTAGTTGGTTCGTCGTGCGGCGAATCGCGCTCGCGGGAATTTTCTCTCGCATCGTCGTCCGGACGGATAGAAGGAAATGAGAGACCCGATCCTCGGGTTCCTCGATTTAATCTACATATCTCAGAAGTAGTTCCCCGTCCGGAATTTCGAGTCCGCGCAAGAATCGAGGCAATATAAGTCACCCACGCATCAAAATATCCGACGCTCTTCCAACGCTGATCAAGAAACGCGGGAAAACTCTATCTGTCTTGCGGCACACTCACCTCGCAATTACTCTCGATTTTATTATAATATCTCGCGAGCCGGTTTCCCGACCCGATGAAAGAGCTTTCGCAATTATCGTCACGTGTTTCTTCACATTATCAAGTCAATGTGCTTTGAATCCACTCCCCTGGCGCGGCGCTTTTCATTCGATGCGTTGGCGCGAAGATTGGATTGGACCGCAATCCCCGAAAAAAAAAATCGAACTCGTTATCGAACTCGCGTTCACTCGCACGACGAGAAGGAGGTTGCGTCGAGGTTGCGCGATTAAACGTGTGCGTTCAATTCACGAGCAAAAGTAAATTAAAAAAACAAAATAAATAAATAAATATTTGGTTAAACGCCGTTGTCAGAGGCGGTAACGAAATATTTATTGTTTTAATTTTTAACATCGATGACGAGCGAGAGAACTGCAAGGTAGCGAAAGAGGTTTTTTGTACCGCACAGCGGCACTTCGCGATTGGATTTGAAAGATTTATTTCTTTTCTATAGAAGAGAGAACATACGAGTGTACTTGGCCCCTTTTTTCCACCTTCTTTTGTGTTCTCCTTTTTTTTTTTTTCAAGATTATTATTCTCGGCTCGTGTAAACGCGTCGTTGTAATAAGTATAATACGGTCGGGCTTTCATGAGATTTAATAAGAACGAAGAATCCGGTCTCTCTCTCTCTTTCTCTTTCTCTCTCTCTTTCCTCTATACTTACAGCTTTTCAGAGAAGCTTGTGAATTAGAATAACGACAGAGGAGGAGAAGCAAGGAGAAGCGAGGAAGTGGAAACAAAGATGAGGGATACGATGAAATTTTCGTCGAAAAGAGAGAGAGAGAGAGAGAGAGAAAAAAAACGAGAACCCTTCGGAGGGTTATTTTTCCTGTTATACGCGAATCCGATTTCTTCGCGCAGTTTTCCTATTTACGACAGCCTCGTCTCGTTCGTTATAATTTCAACGACGCCTCTTTTGATCGACTTCTGCGAGCATTTCTGTGTCGGGCACATATTTACCTGCGAAACAAGTTACGTTTCGGGCACGGCAGCACGCCTTTATAGCGTTTTTTTTCTTTTTTTTTTTTTTAACGGCAGGCGTCGAGGCGGGCGCTCACTCTCTCTCGTTGCATGTACGCGCGGCGATCGCTAACGAATGCGTTCGGAGTTGCCTTCGGGAAACGACTTTTGCAGCAGAGCACAGAAACTCGCCTTTAAAAACGTAAAAAAAAAAAAAAAAAAAAAAAAAAAAAAAACTCTTTCCCTCCGACGCGCGGTCTCTCGTTGAAATTTCTCTGAAAAACGGAGAACGTTCTAATGTGTTAAAAAATAAGAGCGAGAAAAGACAAATAGGACGGAAAGCGATTATTTGAGGTGGTCTCGAATGAAGATAACGTGACGGAAACTAACGGAAGAGACCTAACTAGTCTCGAAGAAATTACGAAAATCGCTCGATACGCGCCGGGATGCGCGCAACTTGGTCCCGCGTTCGCGGAAATACATTCGCGATGTAAATAAAAAAAAAAAAAAAAAACAGCCGGGAGAGCTTAAAAGACACGGCGGAAATTCAGAAACGCATTCAACGCGACTATATGGACGTGAATTTTTCCCATACGCGACGGTACGGAAAACACCGTCGCCGAACAGCGATTATTTATTACCGCTCTCAGCCGAGCAATCCGAGCACCCCTCGATGCATATAAACATGAAGAACGCGCATAATCGCCGCAAGAATTTCACGGACGATTTTCCCACCGCCAGTCACTCGCCGCTGTCTTCCCGCGCCCGAAATTTTATACGGCGAATAAACCGACTTCACACGCCCCGATTTTATCCCGAACTCTCTCTTCTTCTTATATTCTTATTCTTTGTCGCGTGTAATTCACACGCGAGAGATCGTCAGATTTTCAAGAGACTCCGCTCTCGTAAAAACGTCGACGGAGTTTCCATTGACGGTTCGCCCATATTATCCGACGGAAAAGACATAAAAGCCGCGTGAACGAGGTCGGTCGGTTGCTGACGATAACTAATACGGCTGACCTGGCATTCCGCGGGGGAGAGAAGCGCCCGGTGTGCGGACGCGGTACACTTTGATGGCTTACCGAGGCTCCTATCGGTCATATTAAGTAGCCGGCATCGGACCTAACCCCCCGTCGCGTCGGCAATCCTGATCCAAGGGTCCGGCGAAGAGAGATGGAGCTCATCCCTCAGCCCCTGCAACTTATTCGTGCGGCCACTCAGTGCCGGGGACTCACCCTTAAATCTTCAACCCCCTTGACCCCGTCGGGACCCGCGCCAGATAGACTATATACATGGGGGATGGAAATTCGAGAAGAGCGCTCGTCCTCCATGTTTATGAGAGGGATACGTAGAGGAATATCCGGTTTGGGATCGGGGAAAACCCGTCGTGCCGCCGTCTGGCGGAGAAAACGCGGTTTCGTGAACTCGTGAGCGGACGCGCAAATGGAAAATACACCGTAAGCGAGTTTCGCGATATGGCGCGCGCGCGAAAAGGGTTTGAACACAGTGTTTATGAATCCGAACTCTCTCTCTCTCTCTCTCTCTCTCTCTCTCGACTCTCTCGCATGCAAGCGTCCGCATGATGTAATGGTATCATGCGAGCTAATGCGGGGAACATGATTCGCCGTAATTGATTGGGGAATATTTCAGAAATACACTGGAATTATAACTCTCTGCTGTAATATTGCGTATATATATATATGTATATATATATATATACATACGCGCGCTAAAGGCTCCGTTAATATTACACATTTTGAGCTATTGAATGACTTTAATGTGGAATATAATTTCTACGTATTAAAGGAATGAATTTCTAAATGAGAACCAAATTTGAAATACGGAATATACGCGCGGAGAGAAGAAAATATTACCGATGTACCGTCCGGGAGAGAACGCGGTGGTCTCGTAATATCGATAATTATCAAGATTTAATTTGCACAATTTACGCGTACGTTTGCCACGATGTAAATGTGAAAATCGTAATTTCAACATCTTGACGTAAACGATAAAATCTTTTGCTTTGTTGTTCGGGAAAACCGAGTAATTTTTTTCACACTCGGACAATGCGGCGCGCGCGATCGATCCGCGCGCTCTTTCGCGTCCAATGAGAGATTTTCTTGGGCGATGAAAAACGTTGCGAGCCCTCGAAAAAAACGATGTAAAACATTCGACTGTAACACATTGTAACGACAAATCGTGTACAATTTATACATCGAATCGCCACGGCGATAAAACGCGGCGCTTCAACGGGAGGGAAAAATATTATACCTCCCTCCTCCTCCTCCTCCCCTGCCCGTGCTAAAAGAGAAACTCAGAGAGTGGATTTTCTATCTTCGTTCTCTCAGAGACTGGCCGGAGAGAGCAAAGTCGTCCCGATTATCGAGTTTCGCCAAGTCGGACGTCGTTACAGCGTGAAATTAAAGCCGGGGCTGTGCTCCTCGGGATATTCCGCGGGAGGTGAACATCGGTAACGAGGCACTCGACGAGCGCCGTGCCGACAGCTTGGGAGGGCCAACTTATCAGAACTCGCAAATAAGACCCCCTCGCCCCCTTCCCCCCCACCAGTTTGGTCGGCGCTCTGAATATCCTCCGCGAGGTCGAGACGCGGAGTGTCCGAGCGGATTCTTCCCTCTGATTCCCTCTCCGCCCCTTGTCGGCAATTGGCTCTCTTTTTTTTCCTCGAGGTTTTACCAACTTCGTGAAGTCCGTTCGCGTTCTCTCTTCTCCGTCGATTTCGCATCCTCGGACGTTTCTCTCGAACCATTGTTCTAATGAAAATATGATGAGATAGCGTTTCATTGACCGACAGGTCTCATTACCGAACCAATATCCCGCCGGCTAAATACGCGCCGGATATTTTCCGGCGCGAGCGAGAGAATGGGTTTTCCCTCCACGTTTGATTTAAATAGCGAACATTTCCGCGCAGATCCTCGAGGGACTCTTTTCCATCCCTTCCCTTCTGCGAGAGAAAGCGGGTAACGTTCGTTCTTAGTCGATGATCCGTGACGATCTACGTGCGCGCAATTAGGATTCTCGCTATCAATTCCGCGGAGGGTCAACCCCCCGGAATCGGTTCTGGTCTTCTCTCGCTGAGATTTCCAAGATCTCCTTCGAGAGAAAACCGAGAGAGGGTAAGAAACTTGGAAATAAGATGGAAAGTCCGTGGTGCTTCGACGAGCACGCTGCTCTCCCTCCGACTTTTCTCTCTATCTCTACCCTTCGTACCTCTTTCACTTTAGTCTTCATGACCAGAAGAGGACAGACAATACTCCATACTCATCCACGAGAGTCTCACGGGAGAGAGAAAAGGTCCTTTCCTCTTCCTTCCCTTCGTCCGCGCTTCGCAAAGAGAACAAGAACAACGTAACGACGGAACATGGCAGTTTCTATTTGTAGAAACTTTCAGCTCGTCCCAATGTAACGTATCCCAACAACGCGGGACAAATATTAGCGGTCGAGTTGTGTGTGTTTGTTGTACGTGAAACGATCGCAATGTGCGGCTACCCAAAAATCCGCGACTTTTGACAAATAAAATAAATAAAAATATTAAAAAAATTCAAACGTTTTGAACAAGGAGATTAACAAGGAGTTTTAAAAAGGTCAATGACCTTTGACAAGAGGTCAATGACTCTAGACAAGAGGTCAATGACTTTTGACGAGAGGTCAATGACCTTTGACGAGAGGTCAATGAACTTTGACGAGAGGTCAATGACCTTTAACAGATGACCGCGAAGTAATTTCTTATATCGCGTTGTTCGGTTTGTTTTTCAACACGCGTATCGGTCGCGCGATATTAAGTCGCGCTTCTTCACGCAAGAACGTGTTTTAATTTAACGAGGCTGTGCGAACTGTATTTGCGTGGCAGTTTTTGTCGTTGATAGAAAAAGAAGGTCGACGAGCGACCCTCGTAATTGCACGACAGAAGAAACAATTTCGAGAGCTAGGCCTACTCGAAGGGAAAACGACGGAGCGAGAAAGAAAGAAATTGTCTGATAGGTACTTCCGCGAAGGGTCACGACGCAAAGTCGATACGAAGGGAAAGAAAGCACAGGGAGAAGAAGTTGTTCCGAGGACCGGAGATGGTCTTTCGCAACGATGTCTTCGTGACGACGCGAATCCAAACTCTCACCTCTTCTCTATCTCCCTCTCTCGAAAGAAATTAAAATCCGCTTTTTTCAGTCGGCGTGATTCAATCTACAAACTAAATCGAGTTGGCGCCGGGAGAGACGAGACGAACGCTCGCCGGTTTAGTCCCGGGTGTTCGGTACTTCGCGCGCTGCGACGACTCCTCGTCACCTGTTCGATCTCGTCTTCGGTCCCTTTCTTCGTTCCTTCCCTTCGGTGCGTCCCTTTGCTCGAATTTCTCCCTCGCAATATATAAATTCGCGCTCGTTTTATTGTTCGCAAACATTTCCCGCACGCACAAGTCAATATCACGACGTGTATTTTGTTTTCTCCTGTCTCGGGGAATCACAACTAAAACGCGTCCGCAAAATTACACTGGTTTCGTTTCGTTACACATAGATTTCGAGTGTCCCGCACGCTCATCAGAGAAACACACGCCGCGCGCGAGTCAAATAATTTGTAATTTCTGAAGCACGCGAGTGTAAAATCAAAATGTAACGCACACCCGCCTACAACTTACGATTGATTTGCATCGCGCGCGGCAAATAATAATGTCAGCGACCGAGTAAATAACTCGTTTGAAATATTAATTATCGATTATAAGGGAGACCGAACAATGTTATTCAGCGCATTTTGTTTTCCGTCGAAACAATGCGCGATGAAATTTTGATATGACTTTTATAACCGATTCAATAATTCAACACATTATATTTGCAATTGTCCGTGTCTGTTTTGCCGGCATTTTTGCTTCCTCTCTCCCTCCCCTCAACCGTGGTTGTTAAACAGCAACACGCCGGGGCTAATGTAGAATAATGATTATAATGATGATGATGATAATAATAATAATAATAATAATAACAACAACACCACACAACACAACGCACAGTCGTAATAGTAATAATGGAGTATAAATGACAGTCCAAAGCGCGATCATTAAAACTTCGTCCGAAACGAAAATGTTGAAAACGTGTGCGATTCTGTCGTTAGTGAGTTTACATTGTCCCACATCACACAATGCATATTCAACCCGCGACGTTCGTGAATTATTCCGCACAATTGCGCGCAGTTTTGATATCGTAATTTAAAAAAAGTAAAATAAAAAAAAAAAAAAAAATCACGAGAGCGTTACTCGAAATATTTCCAAGACCAAAACAAAAAAATAGTGAAACTCTTTTAGCGCACGCGCGTGTATCCGTGAGCGGATAAATATTCGGATATGTTTATTTTATTCTTTGCACGAAGAGAAGCGAGGCCGAATATGAAACAAAGCGAAAAATTTGTTGTACTTCGCGAGGAAATGGAAACACAAATCGATATCATCGCATTCTTTTCGCGATTTTTCATTTATTTTTCTCTTGCCTCAGAAAGAAAAGCCTCTCCGATAAAAATCTCTCTCTTTTTCTCTCGTCCTTCGTGCGATCCACGCAGCGATCGCTTACATACACGCCGATACATATTGCGCGGTTCAAGTTTCCGGAAGTGACCCTCGACCCCCTCCTCCCCCGCCTTCCGTTTAGGTCCGTTTCTTTTTTGGCCCGCTCTTGCGGGCTTAATTCCCGGGAAAACCGGATTTTTCGCTCGATTGGAGACGCTTTCATACGTACGTGGGAGAAGCAAGGGCGGCAACCTGCACTACTTCTTGTCATTCTCTCTTTTTCTCCTTCTTGCCCGAATCGGTGATATCGCGACCTCGTTCCTTCCGCACAGCTTTTGTCAGACGAAATTCATATTTATTCGAGTCTCTTTCCAAAGTCGAACACACATATTCCATATATCGCGGGAGCCAAAACTAGCAAGAAGAAAAACGCAAAATATAAAAAGAAAAATAGAAAGAGAGAGAAAGAGAACTTTTGTCTCAGTATTTTCCTCAAGAACAAGCGAGCCTCGTCAGTCTCCGCTTCAGGAAAGATTAGAACGGCAAGAGCAGAGATACGTGCGCGTCTCCCAACGGAAGTAAAGGAGATGAATAGCCTCCTCGCAAGACAAACTTCCCTCGCCGCGGCGATCTCTTGCCTTGGCTTCCGTATACGAGATGCGGCAGCTAGCGCGCGTGCAAGAAACGAGACTTATTGAACGCATTATTCGCGCCTTACGCAATCAGTTAAAATCTTCGAAATTGCTTCCGTCCAAATTACTTTTACACACCAGCTTATCTACCGAAGTAGCTTCCGAGTTTCGGTATTTTTTTTTTTGTCTTCTCTTTATCCGATAACTTCGCATTTACCTTCCGAAAATCTTTGCGCGAATAAATCCGCCGATGAGGTTTTTGTTCGCTCATTCGGTTTTGCGCGTTTCATGCGTGGCCGCGAATTATCTTCCTCGTCGTGTCACTTTCTTGCGCGCTACACGAAGCGTGAAAAAGAGAGAGAGAAAGAGAGAGAGAGAGGAGAGAATGAAGCTCGCGCGGAAAACTAAAGTCGGTCATTAGAATTACCCTAGGGACGGTTTCGTATTGGCTGCGCAGGCAACTTTAATCTTCGACTTTCTTTCTCCTTCTCTCGAGCCCGCGTTAAAGGACTTCTCGAGCGTAAAGAGCAAAAGAGTAAACAACAACCGTCTGAATTTTTAAGACTCGGGGTTTTCGCGTGACTGTAAAGCCGTGCTCGGACACCGCGCAATTGACATTGAAAAAAAAGAAAAAAATACAAATACATTGCATCTTGCGGATTTTTGAGGTTTGATACTGCATTTGGGTCGCGAGAAGGAAATGTTTCTCGCCGAAACAAGCCAAAACGACGTTCTTTTTCGTTTTTTTTCTTTTTTCATGTTTGACCCGTAATCGACATCCGACTCGTTATTTTGCGAGAAGGAGTTAACTACAAAACGCTCAAATACGAAGCGTGGGGGAAAAAAAAATAAAAAAATGAAAGTATCGGGAGCAACGATCGCGAGCGGAGAGGAAACGTTGCCAGTCCGCGAAAGTGCACCAAATGCATTCACTAAAGAGAGATAAATAAAATACCAGAAGTGGAACTTCAAACAAACTTGCCTGCGCCGGAGCGCAATCTACTCAATAATTCATTATAGGACGAGGAGTCGCAATTACGGGGGCAGAGAATCTTCAATTAAGGCACTCTTTGAATCGCGTATCTTACGAATCATATATACGTATATATAAAATATACATACATATATATATATATATATATATATATATAAAACAAATCGCATATATACGTGCGGAAAATCTATTTATGTATAAAAAAAATTTACCGAGCTCCAGAAATAAAAAACAAAAAAAAAAAAAGATCCATAATTCATGCCGCGTTCCAACTCGCTTTTGTAGCCTCTCAATTAAAGAAAAGCGACTACTTACCTCAATCGTCTTGGCGCTATTTTCGCAACTAGTTTACTGAACTTGATCGATATACTCCTCGCGAGAGAATTTCCGCAACGAGAAGCAAGTCCGTCTCTTTCACCTTCGTTCGAATCGAAAAAGAGCGAAATCTTGTAAAAGGAGCTCAAAAATTCGTTACGCGCGGAGTGGAAAGAAAAGAGAAGCGTGAGCGAGAGGATTGCGGAGAAATACGCGGAATGCCTCACGAAAACCTCACTGTCTGGATATTCCTTTGACCAAAACCGCTTGTTGAATCGAAAAGTTTAATTTACTCGGGGGAGTGGTGAACAAAAAAAAAAAAAAAAGTGGAAATTAAACTTTTTACAGCTAAATTTCTTTGTGTCTCAAATATTTGAGGATCGGGCAAAAACGACATTTGATAGTTTTCGAAGGACTCCGTGTGTGAAGAAACGATCAGGGGTAGAGGAGAAGGAGAGAGGAAGGTCACGAAAATTGGACGAATCGATCGAAATGGAGCACGAAATCATAAAACCACTCCGCGGTTGCGAATAATGGTTTTTCGTCTCCGACGAAGGGAGAATGGAAGAAAGCGGAGAGGGTAGTCTCGTACCCGTCGCCATTCAACGACGAGAAAATCGCGTTGCACGAGCCGAATATCATCGACTACAATAAAGGACGTGCATGTGGTGCGCGACGACGATTCTCGAAAGGGTCGGACTTCTCGGGGGCCGCAAACGGGAAAGCGAATACGGACCTTTTTGTCGCCATTTCCCGTCTCCTTTTCCGTTCTTACATTTATCTGCGGGGAGATTGTCTGTTTCCCTCTTATCGTCGTCCTATCCCGCGTTCTCAGCTTTTCGCGCGCGAGAGAACGAATAATATCCTGTTAAATACCCGTGTATATTATTCGCCCACATCGATAAGACTGAAAAGGTTCAATTTGTCTCAATTTCCGCCGTCTATATTGCAAATTCCTCCCTCCCTCCTCCGATTTCTTTCACTATCGGTTCTTTATTATCGGCAACTTCAGAATCCGCTCCGAATCGGCTCTTCTTTTCGAACTTGAAAGAACCAAAGAACGCGCAAACGCGTTCAGGAAATTGCGCTCTTTGCGTCGCAAAAGTATCTCGTCGGCATTTATTTCCGGTCTCTTCTTGCAAACACGAGTTTTCAGTTTTTTTTCCTCATATAAAATTGTTCCTTTTTTTATGTGAAGAAATACTCCGTTTTGTTTTTCGCTCGAATACTTCTTCTCTCACAAAGCTGTTTGTGTTTTCGCTCGTTTCGATTGAATGTTACCGCGATCGATTTGCCGAAAGACATGAAAGCGCGATCCGCGATCATGCGATGCAAACGAATTTCGCGAATTCTCGCGCGAAGCTACAGGTTGCGGAAGACGCTCGGGATCTGATTCCGCGAGACACTACGCTCGCGTCGATTCAGTTCGTCGCGCGCGCTTTATCACCGCAACGGAAGGCGTCAGCTCTCGTACGGATCGGCTATATCGGCGGAGAGAGAGAGAGAAAGAGAGAGAGAGAAGTTTCATTGTCGAGGACTTAAGAGTGCAATTCGCGACGAGCGGGGGGATGTATAAGGTGGGCGTGGCCAGAGCGAATGCCTTCAGGCAGGAAATTCTCCGGGAACCCGCGAGAAAGTTAGATTGCTGAAATAGTTGCTGGCGTTCTTATCTCTGTCGCGGCTGGTGGCCCGGCACGGAAAAAACCGAACCGAGGGGATGTGCGAAAGGGGAAGTTGGCAAGCGAGACAGACAGCGAGGGGACGAGAGAACGAGAGAGAGAGAGAACGTGTACACGTTCCGGTTCGCGGCGGGAGCGAAAATTCTCAGCTATAATTTATGTGCCAATTAATTGCTAATTAAGGCGCCGCTTTTTCGGCCGAATTAAATTCTCCGGGCGAATCGCCGGGCGGTTTAAATATTGGCGCGCGGAAGGGAGTGCCTAAGCCGCCGCCCTATGTCGCAGCCAACTAAGTTAACTGTTCCCTTCTTCGTTCAAAACCTTATCTCTTTCTTTTTCCCACGGTTCTCTTCCGGTTTCACACTCGCAAACTCTTTCGGGAAGATGTTTGCCCGAGCGACATCTTTCTCTCTTTCTCTTCCTTACTGTTCCGAACTTTTATTCTCTGCTTTTTCATCGCGGATCAATACTTAATCGGTGGCTTACTCACCGGTGGATTTATGTACAGATCGGATGCCGATCTGCAGGATTTTCGGAAGATCTCGTAGTCAATTTTTTTCGAAAATTTGACAGGAGATTCTCCTTTGTTTTGATAATCAAATGTTTCAGTTCAAGATTAAACACAACAAATAAAACGTAAAAATTGCTTCCTTTTTCACAAAAATTACGCAACGTCTCAAAAGCTTAATTTGTCAGAATTCATTAACTTTCGATGCCGAGTAATTTCGCAATTAGGACTGCCATCGAATTTTCGCTCCATCCGCGATAAGAGACTTTCCAGAGGAGAGGAAGACAATTTCGCTTCCCCTTCGTACAAACGCGTCTGCTACAATTTCGCGGACCTTTCTCCGGAAAGTAAAGTTGATTTTCTATCAACAGTAGCTCGAGAACTCGTCCTCGTCGGAGAAGCGCCGCGCGCGCGCCCGGCTTGTAATTTTACTCTAACGGAAGAAGCAGCTAACTGCAGAGGCGCGCGCGCGCGCGCTTCTCTAACGGGGAGGGGTTGTTTATGCGTTTCCTCTAATTCCTCCGCTCTTTGTGAATCGTTCCGTCGCGGAACAAGAACCGGGTTCGATTGTAAGGATCGAGCTCTCTCTCGGCCGTTGATTCCGCTGAGAGAAAAGCACGCCGCGAAGGCGGCGACGGGAGGGTCGGCGGCGTTAGCCGGGGGAGGAAAAGCGAGCGGACAAACAAGCAGAATGGGAGAGTACGGAGCGAAAGAAAACAACCCCTCCGCGCGTTGGAAACAAAAGAGTCCCGTGCTCGAAACAGAAATCCCGCTGCCTTTTTTGTCCAGAGCTGAAGTAAATATTGTTCACTTTCCCGGCGCCTACTGTACACTCTCCTCCCGCCCTTCAACCTTCGGTAGGAGTTTACATCGGCAGTCACAATGGTCGGGTCTTGACAGTTCACCGAGTCTCTTCACACACCTCTTTTCCATCTACACACACGCACACAAATACAGAGAGACCCTCTTCACGCCCCGATGTACCATCGGTGCTGATACTTCCATCCGAGCTCTCGCGCGATGCTCACAAAGCAGTAATCGGTTATCCCCGAGGTCGTTAACAACGTCCTGGTTGTTTTTTTTTTCCTTTTAAAGAAGCAAATTGCTACACACGGCGAATCTCAAAAGTCACACAGCAAATGTAGGTTTTTTTTTTCTTCCGCAAGACACTTTTTGCGCTCCAATCCAGGGATTGAAACTAATTGCCGCGCGTTGCAATTATATTACTTTTTATAACGAAATAATTATTCGGTAATGCGACTGGATTTTTGTTTTAGACGCGTTTATTGTTTCGATATCGCGCAGCACAATGGGCATTAAATATGATCAAATTCAATTCGCATTATCGCGTACGGCGTAGTGTGCACGGATTAATCGACAACGATCGCTCATTATTACAATAACCCGTGCGCCGGCTTATGGTTTTGATATGCAATGATTTTCCCAGTTTCACAATGAGATTGACTTTTGAATTCCGAAGAACGGCATGACGGACCGAACGGATCGGACGGATTATCCGTCGCACTTTTGCTCTCCCGCGCAATATTGGACTACACAAATACTCCCATTGTCGTCTCTCTCTCTCTCTCTCTCTCTCTCTCGCGCGCAGTTTTTAAGTTCAATGGATTTTATTTTACAAAATTGATATTTAAATTCGCCAGAAAATGTGCGATGTCAAAAAAAAAAAAAAAAAAAACTAACTAAAAATAAAATAAAATAAATCTTTTATTGCCGGTGTCCAAAGGTTTCATTAAATTATTTGAGAGAGAGAGAAAGAGTAGTTTGAACATTTTATTATAAAAGTATATTCAAAACATAAAAAAAAAAAAAACTAACTAAAAATAAAATAAAATAAATCTTTTATTGCCGGTGTCCAAAGGTTTCATTAAATTATTTGAGAGAGAGAGAAAGAGTAGTTTGAACATTTTATTATAAAAGTATATTCAAAACATAGTTGCATTCGGTACGCAGCGAAAATAGAAAATTCTTCCTTTATTTGTGTACAAATGCAATATTCTTTTCCGTATGAAATATTTTGCAAATAAAACTCTTTTTCAATTCAATTGCGAAATAAATTGTCGGGAAGGGGGTCAACAATTTCAAAAATTAAATACTTTAAGAAAAAAAACATCGCGCAATATAACGCTTTTGATATAATCTCTGCTGAATCTCGTTCGGGGCTCGAATGGCAACGGGTTTTATGAAGAAAATCTCGAAAGAGCGCCGAGAAGGGTCATAAAAATCTTCGCTTTCTTAACTACATCGTAATACGCGGCACATCCGCGAATCGACATTGCCATGCAACGAATGAGAATACGAAGAGCTTTGTATTTACGACGTCTATCGAGACGACTTTAGTTTTCTCGTAGACTCGTTTTTCCAAGCCGTGCTCAATCGCTTCTCGAATTAAAACGTCCGACTTGGCAAAAGTTCCGTTCCGACGGCTCTGCCGCGCCCCGCCTCCCAAAAAGAGAAACGGATTCTCACGGAGGAGGAAGACGACGGAGGGCGCGAGCGAGATCTACTTGTTTCCCTCGAAAGTTTTTCTTACGCGTTTCTCGACGACGAGGGAGCGCACCGACGCAAAGAAGTCGCTGATGGCGAATCACATCGACGACGACGACGACGACGACGTAAAATCGGATATCGAGAAGCGGCGTATAAAAGAAGAAATCTCGAAGTAGCGCTTGTTAATTAAGCATCGGAATCAGTCGATGCTCTCTGACCGTTTTGGCTCTTTATTCGAGGAGAGGGAAGTGTAGTTCCGGAAAACTACGGGAAAAGCGTAAACTTCACCACTTGCAATTCCGCGTATTTTTATTCACTTGAATAATAATAGAAGTTAAAACTTGCACTAGCATATTATTCACAAGTTTGTTTTGCATCAAGTTACGGATAATTAACTTAAAAAAAAAAAAAAATTAACGAAAGAAAACGGTAGATAAAAAATTGACTCTCGTTCTGCAGAAACTCTGGCTCTGCAAACAAACTCCCTAATCTGCAAAACTAGCGACGATCGTTCGAAGCGTTCTGCGAAGAGGTAAGAAATTCAAATGAATATTATAACGTCTCATTAAAATAATGCGATTGTTATCGCGAAGCATCGATCCTCGCAGAACGCTCCCTTAACCACTTGCGGTGCAAAGAAATTTACGGTCGCGCGTGCCAGAACAGTCGAGTGCAAATCACTTCGGAGCGCGTTCAGGCAGCGTTCAGGGGGTTCCAGAAGAGAATAAAATAAAGACGCATCAACTGATGATAAAATTACATATGTATGAATACTAATCTTATTTATTAATAAATAAATGCGTCACAGTTGACGTGACATGCACGTCATTTTCTTTTCTGCAACAATCGCCTGACGACGTGTGTAACACGTCGCNTATTTATTAATAAATAAATGCGTCACAGTTGACGTGACATGCACGTCATTTTCTTTTCTGCAACAATCGCCTGACGACGTGTGTAACACGTCGCTGGCGTTCCGGTAACAGAAGCATCTCGACGTGCGTGGCACGTCTTTGCACCGCAAGTGGTTAATTACCGTTCCGCGAGCTGCGGCAAGAAACAAGGTAACACACACACACACAGCGTTTCTCTCAGAGACGCAGAATCCGTTGTTCATTCGCGTCTGTGCTGGATTTAACGCAATTTCCATTTTCGTCGCGACAGACCGAATTTCTTACATTCGGGTGCCGATTGTAGAACAGCAATTAAAACGGAAGGGAATCGTATTCCCGTGCAGTAGTTGGTGGTTGGCCGACGGCGTTCTGAAAGAATTATTTCGCGACACAGTTTCGGGAGAAAGAGCGCGAGCGAGAGCAATTTCCTACGAAACTTTCGACGCGCGAATAGTGCGGAACGAAGTGGATAGTTTCGCCCGACCGACGCGGCTACGGGTACCAAAGACGCCACTTAGTCCTTGTGAAAATTTAATTTCGACTCCCTCCCTACGGGGGGACACGGGGGAAATTGGGACAGCGTCATCAGGAGGGTTAATATACTTTGTGCATTTAGCGGCGAGAAGCGCGATGAATCGCCCCGGGGAATAAGAACGCGCGAACACAATACATAAGTTCGTCTTTAACATTTGGCTGTGTAGTTACAAAATCGCGAGCTAACTGCGAGAAAGAGAGAGAGAGACAGACAGGCAAATTTTGCGCAATGGCTATTGAATATGTGCGATGAGATTTTTTGGAACAAGAGCCAAGAGGGAAGACGCCAGCAATGTTTTCCTCCTTGCCGCTGAAACTTTTGGAGCATTCGAGGAGTGCCCATTTTTGTTTGCGCACACGACGGAGGAGAAAACATCGATCGAAGAACGCGTCACCGGAAAACGACATTATCCTCCCCCGTCGAGAGAAAGAGAGAGAGAGAGAGAGAGAGAGAAACACAACCAATAATTCAACGAGCGTTTTTGTTCGTGCACGCGCAAGAAGAAGCGAGCGAGCGGTCGCGCGTTTCCGCAGCGAGAGACACGCTGCGTCGTTGTGTTCTCCAAATCGGCGAATTTTTATCCCATTTTCTTGTTGGCGCGATGTCGCATTGAATTCGGATATCGCTCGATGTTTTTTTTATTTTTTTTTTATTTTTTATTTCAACTCTCGGATGCTTTCTTCGCGCGCAAAACTTGTTTAAAATATTGAAAGCAATAATGGAACACAGTAAATTTATACGCACGTTCTTCGTAAAATAAAACACACAAAGTTGTCTCTCGCAGAAGAGAACAAACAAAACGTACAAAAATGTATTCGAAGGAAAAAGTATCTTTAAGTCGCTGAAATATTTACTTAACCGTGCTTTCGCGTCTTATGGTGTTTTGTTATATTCCACGGCGTGTGCTTTGTTTTTTTTTTTTTTTTTTTTTTTTTTATCCGCCCGATATCTCAAATTCTGCCACTTTCCTTTATTCGAGAGATATTTGGTTGTTAAGGGTCGAATTTATGATTTCGCATAAGACCAGATAAATAATTCGCGATAGAGAAAAACCTCCGCGACACGCAAAACCTCGTCGGAATAAAACCGGCAATGATAACAACAAAAGCCAGTATACGCTCCCGTTTCCGAGACCGCGTATCTCTCGCGAAATGGTTTTCAGATTTTTGCGGCGAGAGAAGAGGAAAAGAAAGCTCCTCCGTGTGCCGGGGGGACGAAAAAGAAACGAAATTCTCATGAAAATTCTACAAACGACGATGGGAGGTGTTTCCCGTAATGTCCGCTGATCCTTACATTACAACCGCTGTTTCTCGCGCGTCACCTCCCATTTATTGTTCCGCGTTACTGCCGGTTTCGCGAAAGCGTTTCGATTTGTTCGGGGAGAAAGAAAAACGCGAAACGCGCGATGCAATTATCGAAAATGTTATTATTATTATTATTATTATTATTATTATTATTATACGTTGAGAGGATTCTCTGAAACAATGTTCTCCAAAGAGAACATTGTGAATGATTTCGAAACAACAACAAATGCCGCATCGAACGTATTAAATGAACAAAGTGACAATAGTTACGGCGCATAAATGATCGAAATGATTATCTCTACCCGTTGTAAAAGAATATTATACAACATATACGTTTCAAAAGAGAGCCGCAACAAATTAAACAAAACACCGTTGTTGACGCGATCGGTAAAATATTTCAATTACCTGACCGATCGGCATTTTTGTTATCCGCAATCGCGTATCGCGCGCAAATCTTGTTTTCTCTATATGAGCGCGCGCGCGCGTGCGCAATCGTTACGTCATTTGTATCATTAAATGCCTCAGCTAACAATTAATCGCATTATCCGAATGAGGCTTTACCGCGAGCTTGCAGGTATTTATCGTATCAATGGATTGGATAACGAAGTTTGCGTGGGTATATACGGCCGAGAGAGGTCGATACGCGCGCCGGCCGACGTATGAGCTTACGCATGTGGTGACAGAGGAAAAGCACATATGTGCTTTCCGAGATTCATCGAAAATATTGTGCCTCAGAAAGATTATCCGCGCTCAAGAGATTTTATTAACAAATTTGTGCGATATATTTGCTTTTGCGCGAAAACGTTTCTTGCGAAAAAAATCGCGCGAGCTTCTCCCCGCGTTTCGCGACACACACAAAAATACATTAAAAAAAAAAAAAAAAAAAACGAAAGAAAGCGGTGCACGTAAAAGCTCACGCGCACACGTTTCACCGAGAGTCGGACGATTAATCGGGCGGACTTTCAACGAGGAAATGTGCTTAGCTCTCGCGGTATGCGTCGCGATTTAGCGCGCAATTAGCGAGCGAGCGCTCTCTCGGCGGTTACCCTTCTTTCACCGCGCGCGCGACTTTAATACGGCCTTTAATTCGAGAATGCATAGGCGGAATTAACTTTGTCTTTCATCAAAGCTCTTTTGCCCGTGCGTTCTTGGGGAAAAAAAAAAATCTCCAGCCGGACGGAGTAAAAAGCTCTCGCTAAATTATTCGGAGCGCGAGCGGAAGCGTCGCAGCGCGAGACGACGCGGAATGCACTTTGCCTTGTGACGCGAAATTATTTTCATTTATCAGGTAGACCGGGGCGTTCGTCGCACATTAACGATCCGCAAGCAAAATACGAGGGACGCGAATAAAACGGCGCGGCGAGAGAACTGTCGATCAGCCTGACGAATACTGATTTCACGCTGGACTCTCGCTCGCACGTACACGCACACACACATACACACGTATTATTGCGCCCGTGGGAACACGCTCATCTGGCCAAAATCAACTTTATAACAAATAAATTGAAATCGAGGTGAGGGTTTCAGAGAATCAAGCGAATATATATCCGTGATTTACGAGGAGAGACCGCGAGGCCGCGGACGGTATTGACAGATAACGACAATCGGAAGGGAGCCAAAAAAAAAAAAAAGAAAAGCGCGACGCCCGCGCATATTGGATCGCTCGTTGACGAACGAGAACGGGAAAGACGGAATGAAGAAAATTCGAAAACGCGATGACAGGAGGAGCAAAAACAGTCAAACGTTTCTCCCTTCGTCGCGGGAAGGGGGAGAAGAATTACGGGAGAGAATCCGCGAAACGCGAAATTGGAATCGAATTAAAAAAAAAAAAAAAAAAAGCCGTCTAAGCCAATTAAAATGTTTTGCGGAAGTTTAAGGACCCTCCCGTGGGAAAAGGGTAAGGGTTTTTCGTGCCGCTTCTTTTTTTCCTCAATTACATCGCTCGCGCGCCCCTCCCCCTTTACCGCTCGTCGAATTGGACGCCATTAAGCCGTCCGTTCTCCCGTATAAATGCCGCGTAACTAAGAAAGTAAAGGGAAGGGAAAAGTCCGGCGAAAGATGTGGGCAAAGTTTCTGTTTAATTTCAGAAAGATTTACCTCTCTCTTTTTCTCTCCCTGTGTTGGTGTAACCCAAAGGCGGAGAGAGTCAAAGTTCCAGGAATGTAATATGAGCTTTACTCTTTAACTGTATATTAAAACGGTCCGAAACTTGGCCGTTGAAATTTTAATTTCCGGCGTGGCGGCGTCGTTAAAAAAAAAAAAGAAAAAAAAACTGACGCGTCGCTGCGCGTCCGTGCCGTCAAACGCGGTTAATTCAACGACAAATCACAAACGTGAGTGATACATCATTCACGTCGAGGCGGGACTCTCGGGGATCAAAGAGAGGTTTTTAAATCGGTTTCAAACAGCTGTTATCCGCGAGGGGAGCGCGAGTCGAACACTTTGTAGAATTAGAAACAACTCCGTTACAAAAAAAAAAAAACAAAAAAAAAAAAAACAAAAAAAAACCGGTAGCAGCTGTCCCGGAAGTTTAAATATTAAAACGACGCAACGACGTCGCGCTGAGCGCTCGCCGATAGCGCTAATAGTTATTTCGCGGATCCCCGGGAAAACCCAGTTCCCAGAGCAAGAGGAGAGATACTTTTTGTTGCGAAAACAAAAACCGCTATCCGTATCCCGTCAACGAAAGGACGACGGGATAAAACTGAAACTTTGCGCCACGTATCGTATAACGTAGTCCTTTTGAGCGGGCGAAGCCTGCCGACGAAAATTATGCCGGGACATGCAGTTTTCGGGGTACAAGGAAAACCCTTCTCCGCTTTCTTCAGCGCGATACCCCGACGTCGTAAAAGCCGGAATTTTACGGGAGGGAGCTTGAGTGATGTATCACTTTCCGCGGTTAAACCCGGTACACGTCGCGCGCGTCTTGTTTACGAAACGGGCAGGTATTCTTTCGCCGCTTTTCGCACTCTCTCCCAAAAGAACCAATTTTCGCCGGTTGTGGGTTACTCTCGTTTGTCGTTTGCAGACATAATAATTGCGGTTAATGAACGATATTTCACAAATGCGGTATTAGGTATCAATATACGTATACACCAAGTCGGTGGCGTGTCTCTTGGGTGTTTTGCCGAGGAAACAACAACAACCCCGTGAACTTTCTGTGTGTTTGTCCTGTGTGAGCGACAATAAAAATATTGCCAAGTCCGCGGAATGTTTTGTTCTCATCGGCAAAACAAACAATTCAATAGAATTTCAAATTGTTCTCAATAATACACAAGCAAAAGAAGACAGATAAATTCGACTTTATTCTTTTTTTTTTTATTATCACTTACCTTCGTAACCGTTGAGTTGCGCCTCGGCCGAAACCGCGTCCCCGACTCCGTTCTCGGCGAGACACTCGTACATGGTGTTGTCACGTGCCGGTTTGACAGGTTCGATCCGCAGTAAAGCGCCATTTTCATATTGGTGAACCGCGTACCGGGACTGGGATTCTGTCGAACACAAGACGTTGGAAGATTGAGGCGGACGTGAAAAGGAATAGCCTCTCGCGTCGACAAAAGGCGAGAAAATAGGCGAAGCGCGGCGATCGCGCGCAAAAATGATCGGCGGCGGCGCGCGCGGTGTAAAAGATCGAAAAACGCGCCATTGCGGAATCTAATAAAAGGGGGGTATGTGTGTCCTCTCTTGTATCCAATTCCGCAGCCCCCGAGAAATATTGAATGGGAATTGGATCGCGCGTCTGTATAAATTTCCGAGAGCGACCGAGATCGACCCCTGTTATCGCCTTCTCTCCCACACCCACGGTTCTCTCTCTCTCTCTCTCGATTCCCACCCCGGTTTCTCGTCTGTGCTCACCGCGAATTGGCGTCCAGAATGTTACAAGCGGTCGCTGGCCATTATCTCGTCGGATGTTCCTCGTCGGATTAGAGAGTCGTCGACGAATGTGGACCAATCCCCGGGTCGGTGATCGCTCGGGTACATACATTTCGCGGATCAGCCGAAATGTTATGCGAGACCGTCGCGCGAGATCATCTCCGAACAAGGAGAGGGGGGGATTCGACGCGCTCTTTTCTAGATGTGCGTTTCAAAAATCGAGTTCATAAATTTTACGTCGAATCCAAATTGATTCCTCGGCTTTCGGAACAAATGACCAATTGAAAACTTAACAAAAACTAACAATAATGCCGATCGACAATTTGTAGCGAATATAATTATCGGAATAATGTCGCGTCAAGTGCGGAAAATAGAATTTACAACTTGTTTAACGCAACGCTAAATCGAATTTAGAAGACTTTTCTTGAAATAATATTCGCTTAAGGATAAAATTAGCTCGGGCGCGAGACAGATTTAAACGCCAACAAAAGCGTTTTGTTTTATTTTAAACGGACATAACTACGAATCGATATGATGAGCTTATTTTATTCAACCGAGTTACACCGATATCAAGAGTATTCTCGAAATAGACACAGACAAAAATCTAATTTAACTCATCCGTATATTGAAGTGCCCGAAACGCTCGCTAACGCTCGACTTTTGCGCCGCCAACACGAGCGCAAATATCGGTTGGGAGAGCAAGAACAGGTAAAATGGTAACAAAAGAGAAGCGAGAGAGGGACGCGATAAACGCAAAAAAAAAAAAAAAAGACTCCGGCGAAATGTACGAGACGACACGCGACGAGGCGCGTCGCGGAAAAGCGGCGGAGAATTCGGGTCAGAGGATTTTTTAATTTCGATAAAATTTTCATCCCGTCCCGGTGGGGATCGCGACCGGGGATTTCGCCGCTCCCAAAGACACGACGAGCGGAACCGAAGCGCCAAAAAGACGCTTCTCTCCCTCGAGCGTCTTCAACGGACAGCTGGCGACGATTCGAGAAACGTAAAAAAAAAAGAAAAAATTGCGAACTTACGTGAGATTCTTTTGCCGTTCTTTCGCCAGTGTATTTGGGGTGGCGGCTGTCCCTCCGCAGTGCAGTAGAAGCTCGCTATTCCGCCCGCTTTAACATTCTGCGACTGTGGCTTCACCAGGATCGTCGGTGGACCTGCGAACAAAAGATCACGCGGAATTTTCTGATTAGAACCGGGTCTCATACAAAGGGAGGATTGCCGTGTGTCGTATGACGATCACGTGTGGCCGGGTCGCTCGCTTTGTGACGCATTTCGAGACTTCGTCACCGTCAGTCACGCGCGCGCGTGCGTTTCGCGCGGCGACAATAGATTTTTTTTTTTTCTCTCATTCTTTGGCCGAAATGACGACTCGACGTGCAAAAAGCTGATGCGAAAGCTCTTTATCGATATGTTTATTTATTTTGTTCAAAATTAATTTCTATAAAATTCAAATACATATTAAAAAACAAAAATAAATAAAATAGTGCTCATAGACGTTGAGCGATATTACTTTTCAATACGATCGCAAAGCTTTTCGCGATGAAAAACAGCCGCTATTCCCCAACGCGATCTCTTTTATATCAAATCTTCAATTCGCGCACGATATAAAAGTTATGAAATTCGTGTGCGCTAAAAGTATTAATATTTGTTCAGAAAATTTTTCAAAGCTCTCTAAGAGAGGATAATGAAATTTTCCGCGAAAGATTTCTTGCGCCGAACAAGAATTATTTCTGTCTGTTTGCGTCGGAAATCATTGCGCGATCATCTCTTTTTCGAGAGAGAGAGAGAGAGAGCAACGTAAAAGAGTCGCGAATAAAGAACTGAAAACTCTTCGTTCATGAAAATTGCGCGCTTTGGCGTTTCCCGTTTTATCTCTCGCATGTTAAAAATTCACGTGGCAAAAAGTTCACGGTTGAGCGAGGCTCTCTCGAAGCTCCGTGACGACGCGAAGAACGTTAATTTGCAAAAGAAAATTACAGTCTCCCTCGCTCGGTTACGTGGATATTTTCTTTCCACGCTCCTCTCTCGCGAAGTCCCCACCGAAGGTAATTAGTCCGCTTCTCTGCAATTTGGGTCATTAGTTTTACTTTCCGTCATTTAGAAATGGCTTTCGTAGAATCTTTCGCAAAATGGAGAGAATGACGGGAGAGACAGAGGAGGGGACGGCGTCAAAACGTGCCTCGAGCGAAAAATCTCGAAATGCAAGAAGAAAAAAAAAAATAGTCGGAGACTCCGCGACGGACGAAGAATATTTACCTCCGGTTTTTTTCCAAGTTTCTCTCGCGAAAAAGATTCTCCCGCGAGAATGATCCCGGGATCCCGATAATTGTATCGGGAGGGTCGGGCTCTCGCAGCCCTTTCTGCGAATTAACGTCGTAAAAGTCCGATCTGATTGCGCACGATGAAATTTATACTCGTCGAGAGAGAGAGAGAGAGAGAGAGAGAGAGAGAAAGAGAGAGAGCCTCGTCGTATCTCTCTCATCGATCGCGAGCGCGCCGAGCGCGCGCACACACGACGCTTGCACGAATGCACCGGGTCAGAAGTCGGTGACCGAAATTAGTGGATTTAGTGCGGCGGGAAGTCCAAACTGCCGGCTACGCTTTTAACCCCGGAATAAAGAGACGGCCGGTGCAAGATGGATGAACGTGACGCGCTCCTTTGTCAGACGCGCGCGTCGAGCGTCCTCCGGAGAGAAGGAGAAAGCGAATGAGAAAGTACGCGGGAAACGTACGTAAAAGAGAATCGTCCTGTGGTAAAGAGAGAGAGAGAGAGAGAGAGAGAGAGAGAGAAAGAGAGAGGACGGCACCCAGAGGTGCGACGCTATTTGAAGCGGGACACGCTCACCTCTCGTCGTCCCATTAAATTGGTCTCGAAACTTTGCGCGGGAGGAAAACGACGCTACGAGAAAATCGATGCGTCGTTTAATAAACTTTATGACCGTTTCTTCCTTTTCCCGCTTCCGGTTTGAATGCGAGACAAATATTCCGCAACAAATATCGCGGACGTTTGCGCGCGCGCGACTTGTTGTCTCTTTAAAGTCGAAATCCGAAACGATCCTCCTTTCTCGCCCTCTCCGACGAGACTAATGGATACTAATAAAATGTGATTTTCCAGCTTGAGTGCTAAAAGAATGTTTATCTCGCCGCTGTGTCTCGGGCTAATGCCGGCGTTTATGCGATCGTTTCACGACCGAAAAACGTCTGTCCGACCGTCCCGTTTTACGGTTGCGCCGCCTCGGTAAGCGCGATAAACTCGACTTCTACTACTTGCGCCGGGCGATGCGTCGAGGTCTTCTCCTCTTTCTAGATCATTAGACATACTTTTACGACGTCGCGCGCGGCGCATCGCGCGGGCAATAAAAAAACTTTTTAATCCGAAGCGCAATCGCTCCCGCGAAATAAGGATTCCCCTTGCGCGGAATCTCCGAGGGAGAGATTTTTAGAGAGTCTTAAAAAACTGCGCGAGAGAGAGTTCGTCATATCATCGAGTGGCGTCCTTTTATCGGACGGTAAAAATGGAACGTATCGGAAAATCGTAGAGTTTTTATCGAAAGCAAACGCGAGATATATACATCACATCATCGTGTATGTATGAAAATTGCAATGTTTATGGATTCTTTGGAATTTTGAGGAGAGAGAGTAACAAAAAGGAAAAACGTGAAAATTTGACGTGAAAATTTAAACGTCTTTTTACAATGTCCCAAAGTAATTTTTCGTAGAAAAACACATCGCGCGCTATAAAAATGACACTTAGCACGCTGTGAACGTTAATTTCGCCAGAGTAGATAAACACGGTTCTTTTGTGAAAAATACATGTTATGCGAAAACAAAATGTAACTGAGAAATGAGTGGGAGCTGTCGCTTTTCGTGAAATGAAAAGTTAAACTCCGAGAAAAGCGAGTGTACCAAGAGACTCGACAATTGTTCAGCTGACAGTTACGACCACTCTAATCTGCAAACGCGCAGGTTGGGTGCCTCTTCCGCGTTACGTCCGTCGCGCCGAGCGCTTTGGTTTCGCTCGGTAATTTAAACTAAATATTATCCCGCCGACGCGCGCTGGTAATTTTTGATCGAATTGCGCGTTTAAAATTACTCTTATCCGGATCGGCATTGTAGCCTCGTCGCAATTGTCGTTCTACCGGAATTGCTCGTAACAAGTCCATTAGTCGGCCGTCGCGTCCATACGGCACACACACACACACACACACATACACGCGCGCGTAACAATGTCACGACTTATTGCCTGGCGCGGCTGTACTTTTTGTACAATTTGCCGCTGCGATTCCATCTGACGAACTTACACGGTATTTGCCTTCATACAAACACACACACACTCGCCGCCGAATAATAAATAATGCTCTCTTTCTCTCTCTCGTCGGTGAAAAAAGTTACGACACTTTTCTATCCGGGAAAAAGAGAAAAGAGAAGAAAAATATTGTCGGACCGATGTTAATTAGCTATTTTACGTTCGCGATAAAATTCCGATAAACGTATAAACAGATGAATTACACAGCTCGTAATGAACCAACAAAAATTTGCGTTGTAATATCCCGTTGTCTTGTTGCAAATTCATAAAAGCAATGTTTGAAAACTGATCCTGTGTGAAAAGAAGAACAAAAACAAAAAAACAAAAAAAACAAAAAAAAAACACGCAACACACAGCGTATCGCGATGTTCGATATTGTCATATCGAAACCTGAATCGTACACACGCAGTTAAATCGAGATAGGTTTACGACGCGCGTTGCAAAATGTCCGAAAGAGCAGAATTCTCCGGAACTTCCGTTTTATACGGTAGAGCGATGCCAGTTAAATTCTGACCCAGCAAGTACCGGAGGGAAAAAGGGGAGAGAGAGAGAGAGAGGGATCTATTTCCCGAACGCACAGCAGTTTTCGATCTTCCGCCGCCAAAAGTGACCGTTTGCCCGATTCCATTAAACGTCGATGAAAAGGGGAAACAGAGGGACACGGAAGCGGAGATATGGCGAGCCGAATAACGTTCGCGAAGAAAGCGATCGCGCATCCGGCGATTCGAAGATGCGACAGAGCTCGCATCGAAAAACGAAACAATATTAATGCGCAATTTGTTTTATTTAATTATCTTTGAAATTCACAGTTTGATATTCATTACGTTCCGCGCTTTTCCGATTGTTATTGCTTATTAGCGTGAGTTGAATAATAATGCCGGATATATAATATGCGAAACAATTTCCGGTTTTGAAAAACAAAACGAAAACAAAAATAAATACTTTTGTAATCACACACTCGTCAGATAACTCATCGAGAAATTACGTAAAAATTACTTTCGCACAGTTTTCCAAAGTGTTTTTCCGCGCGCGTGTGAACGACCGAAATTATTAATACCCGAAGTAATTTCTGTTTAATTTGAATAGATCGGAATTAAGCCGGCGCGCGCTTATTCACCGATCGCCAAAGCGCAGTTCGTAAACGTATCTAGCGCGGGCTATTAACCTATTATATTCCAATAATTGATTTATCATACGTGACTGTTAGCTGGAAATATAAATACCGGAAATAATACAACGGAATATTATCTTTCTCTTATTATGAATTTTGATTTAATTGTGGCACAAAGATTTAATCTCGCCAATATTTTCAATATATATTCCGGGCGAATTAAAGCACGCCGCTGATTATATTTTGGGAACTAATTTACTTCAGCGGTTGTGACATTTATCTACTGGAAATTCTCACTCACTCACTCTCTCTCTCTCTCCCGTGCTATTCTCTCCTCGCGAATATAAATCATTTCCCGGTGAGTCGATAAAAAACAACAAAAAAAGAAAAAAAAATCGCAGAAACAGGCACGATGAATGTGATTTCGACGAGAACGATAAAAGGAAAGCGCGCGCGGGAGGTGGTGGAAAGGAGGGAGCTTGGTTGTCAAGGCGGGAGTAATAGCTCGGCTGGAAAAATATTGAAAAAGCCTGCACGTGCCCGCCGCCGCTCGCTTTTCCTAAGAGAGAGAGAAAGAGAAAGAGAGGGAGAGACCGACTCTCTCGTGTGCGGGATGGGTTGCGCGAGCGAGCCCGGGAGTGTACACAAAGATTAAACGTTGGTGAAAATTAGATTGCGAAAAGCGAGGCATGCCCCGCTGTTGCATCCCGCGAAATGAATGTCGGACCACTTCCACACGGGGGCGAGGAAGCATTTTGCGAGTAGAGAGCGCGAGGGTGGCAAGGCCGGTGGAAATGAAAATATATAGTGCCGTAGGACAAAGACGACGACTTTAGGTACGCGGCGAGAGATCCGCGGCAAAGTTGTTATTATTATTATTATTGTTGTTGTTATTTGCGCGAAAATTCTGGGAGCGCAACACACACACACACACACACACAAAAGTACGCGCGCGGAAAAACATAGCGCGCAATAAAGTCATTTCGCAAAGGGTCAAACTCTCTACCCGCAATCAAGCATGCAGATGAGCCGGACTCGTGAAATGTTTTGTAATAAAATCGTGTGTTACACAACGCGCGGATACGCACGGTTAGTTGACATTCGAAAGCGGAATTTACTCTATGCCGGCGCGTGACACGCTATCTTTCTCTCTCTCTCTCTCTCTCTCTCTCTCTCTCTCTCAATCTCACCCCCCGTTCTTTCACCCCCTCGCGCGTACAACACAACTTCTCCCGTCAAATCGATAAAAAAAAAAAATGCACGTCGGCAATATCTCATGCTTAAAGTTTATAGCTATTCGGCACGGGCCCAGATAAGTTGGAGAAAAAGTTTCGCTTCTTCTTCGCGGCGGCGGCGGCGGTGTCGGCGTTACATTTTATAGCTCGCCACATCGTAATTGAAAAAGTAGCCGATAACGGAGCAATCTGCATGCGATTTGAATAACATTACGCGTTACTGACTACCGAACGTATTATAAAAATCGATCCGACGCGCACGCGCTCACAAAAACGCGACTTTTCGCGCGATGCTACAATATAAAACAAAATAAAAAAAAGAGAGGAATTCTTTGTGCCGCTCTCTCATCGATAATTTGTTCGTAAAAATGTGTCGACTGACGAGGACGCAAAAGAGAACGCGTCGCGACGCAACGCTTTCAACCGCGACAAATCCTCGTGCGCGCGCGAGAGACACACTACTGCTAATTAATATACAAAATTTAATCTATCGTATTAAAGTCGTGATTTTCAGCGAAGATCCGACCCCGCTGTTAGGAGAACACACACACATATACACGCGCGAAAATACGCGCGGCAATTACATTAACGCATTTCCCGCGGGCTGTCGAGTTTGAATCGCGAAACGAATACAGGATGCGTTTAAACGGATTCTGATATACGCGCGGGTCTCTAAATAACATGTGAACGCGCACGCCGCGGTCGCAGGAGAGAGGCTCATTTATGGAAACGAAATGCGACGCTGTAATTACGGATCGGGAGTCATTTCGGGACCGGCGGCATTACGATCGAATTCAAAAGAGGATGGATACTCCGCTCGAACGGCGGCACGAAATTTCGATCCGCGTCGGGCCGATGGATATGTGTGCAATTTCCGATGCAGCTGCGAGTTGCGTCGCGCCGCGACGCGCCGTCTCGCTCTCGCACGTTGATTGCAAACGCGTGCCCGTTTTACGTGTCGCATATGTGTGTATTACAATACACACGCGCACGATATGATAAATTTACATCAACGAGTGACATTCACGAGGGACGGAGGATGTCCGCCCGACAAAGGTGAGACGAATGCCGAGTTGTGGAGAGGGTGCGACGGTGCTCTGTAATGCGTGAATGTGCGTGTGCGCGCGGACCCACGGTTTATCATAAATAATTGCGCGCGGATCTTGTTCCGTATTTCGGTATCGAAAATCCCGCGGACTCTCTCCGTCCGCGCGATCGCGTGACCTCTCTCGCGTGTATTTGACCACACGGCAAATATTAATTTAATTTAAATGGGTTTCCATCCACGCATACGCGCGCGCGCACGCACACGCACACACACAATACGCGCTCTTCCGCGCGCGCCAGTGCGTTCGCGCTGACACTGTACGCATTTGAAATCCCGGCGGCAGGAGATAGGCAGAGCAGAGGGTAGACTGAATTCGCGGCGTAAAGGCGAGTTTTGTCTGTCTCATTGCTCTCGAATGTGTGATGTGTTAACAACGCCGAATGGAATTCTCCGACGCCGCGGGGTTAAAATAATGAAAATTTTCCGCCGCTTTCGTCCCGCGTAATATGAGAAAATATGTACGTTCATCGGAATAAACATTCAACGAAACAAATGTAATTAAACTGAAAATTATATATGAAATAATAAAATAAAAATATATATATATACACACACACACACGGTGCGACGTCGTCAGTATTTTTCTTATTCGCCGAGACACTTGTGACGCGCGCGCGAACGTAATTTGTGTAATATTTCGCGTGGATAAACATATTGTTAATTTTAATTGACGTTCTCATGACGCACTTCGCAAAGCGACGCACCGACCGGAAAACCGAATACTTATAAACACAGAGAATGAAACGAGAATGAACGAGGCGAAGTTACGACCCCGAGTTAAACGACCTACTCTGCGATATGTTCGCGGAAGAGACCGGAATATTTTCTCCGACGAGAGAAAATGAGATTTTTACACGAGTATTAGTGCGAATATTTAAATTAATTCGCGAAAATGGATCGCGCGCCAAGAACATTATCGGATCTCGTCTAGTTTTTATTTTTATATCGGGTCGTCGATAAGAAAAAAACAATTTGTTTTCTGAAGTAAACGCGCACGTACGCAAAAAAGGAAAAAAAAAGAAACGCGTCTTCGCGAAAATGTTTAATGCTTTTAGCCGCTTCGCGCGCAACTAATTAAGCACAACGAGCGCGGAAAAATTGTCTTTGCTTGTCTTCTGCTTGTTAAAAACAACGCGATGCCAGTTGTTAAACGTCAACCGTACCGTGTCGTATCAACATTTTAATACGGGACGACGCGTCTGTATACGCGATACTTTTTTAATTGAATCGCGATATTTTTTTCGACATGACTGACACAACTAACGAAGCTGTCTCTTTCTCTCTCTCGCGGTTCCACCGCCGGCGTCGCGCGCTCGGAAAAAATTGCAATTTTATTTTTTTTGTGTTTTTTTTTTTTTTATTCTCCTTTGAAATTAAACGCGTTCATTACAGCGCGGGAGTCTCGTGTCCGCCGGCGTGCCCGGTTACTTCCCTTATTCCCATCTTGCTCCGCTCTAAAAACCCCCTCCTCTCTACGCCAGATACTTCCGTCACCACCTCATTCGCTCCGCGATAAAGTTACGCTCCTGAGAGGAGGAGAAACGCCGGGCGCGATTTGTCAACCGGGGATTATCCCCCGTTTTTCCACGTTCCTTTAATGAGATAAACAACGGTGACCGCGCGCGCGCTCAACAGAAAGGAGAGAAGAATAATTTCCACGACGACGCGGGAAGACACCACACAGGCGCCGGAAGATTCGTTATTCTTCCCGCGTCTTCTTATCCACTCGCTTTTTTTTTCGCGACGCGAGAGCGAATGAAGTCGTAAAGCCTCTCGACGCGAACGCGTCCGCGATATTATAACACCGCGGCGGGATCGCACAGATCATCGTTCATCGTCGCGTTTTATCGCGGCGACTTTCTGTCTTCATTCACGGTTTTAAAATTCGCTCTGCATTTCGACACGCCCACAAAAAAAAAAAAAAAAAAACGTCTCGTCGATATGTAAACGCGTAATCAAGCGTTTCTGTTCCGATCGGAATGTCTCGAACGAATCCTCTCTCGACACAACTTCCGAATTCCGCCGCGCGTCGTTGCGCGAATAGAGCACGAAGTCGCGCGCGCGGGATGGCACAGACGAGTATTTCAATATACGTATGCAAAGCGACCGCGTTTAACCAACTTCTCGCCGAGAATTTCCATTAGTCACGGAGAAGGGAAGAGAACGACAGCGGCACAACCCTTCTAGTAGCGGAGCGGAAACTCACGCGGGAACGAAGCGCGGCGGCTGACGACCGGGAGAACCAGGGGGGGAGGGGGAAGGGCGCGCGATACTGGCTTGTTTCGGGGAAGATACCAAGCCGTCGAATGATTTCGAATCAACGCGTCTGGTAGCGCGTATAATTCAATTTGAATATGTATACGGGGCCTGCGGCGCGAACGGCGAGAGCAGCACATCCCCGCGTTCCCATTGGGCACAATTCCCGCGGCATATATAACGGACTTTGCCTTCCCCTGTAATATAGATATTACCGTTCGACTCATCCTTCTCTCCGTGTTGCGCTCCTACACGTCGCGGTCGACGTGTCTCGTTCTCTTTTTTTTTTTTTTTTTTTTTTCATTTATGCCTCACCACACTTTTCCTGTTTCGCGCGCCCACCCTCCCTCGCTCTAAGGCGGGAGATGTGCGCGTTTGCGTCGAGGATGGATCATCGGTTACCGGGAGCACGTTCGTCGGAGATACTTTAATCTCTCTCGCGCGATAATACACGCCCGCACGTCGAAGATATTTCTATAATGCGCGACGCGTCTCGAATTTTTATTTTTTCCCCTTTCGCGCGAAGCTTCTCTGGAGAGAGGAGGGGCGAGAGAGCTTTCAGCCGCGTCACGAGGGGTTTCTTTACGAGCGACGGGATGCTGATGGCGAGTGGTTGGGGGAGAGACCTCGCGCAACCCTCTCTCTTTCCCTCCGGTCGTGTCGGCTCTTCTGTTCTAAGAGCGTGCGAGTATATAAGTCCGGGAGTTGGCGGGCATGTCGACGGGCCTGCGCTGAATTTATGCAGATGTATGCCGACAATATTCTAAATAAGTAGGTAGGTACCGCCCTCTCTCTCTCCGCGATCGTCACCCTCCTCGCCTCACCCCACACACTTGACGCATCGCCGGTCGAATTCGACCAACGCGATTCGCCGCCACTACGACCCCTTCGACCCATTGTATAAAATCGCGCGCTTCCCGACGACGACATCTCCGGCGCAATTAACGTTTCTTGGCGACGTTTCTCCGAGTGTCCCGACGACGCTTCTTGCGACGCCCGCCGAGAACAATCGAAGTCCCAGCGGGAGGGAGGATCCCCTCAATTCGGCGGACTTGTGAATATTCACGAAGCTTTATTGCGCGAGCGTTCGAGAGATCGTTTTTCAATTATCCAATCCCCGAAACACAAATGTCCACAAATAGAACTTATACCGGAAATGTTTTTTTCGCTCGAAGAGAAGCGAAATGGTTTTTTTTTCATTTTTGTTTTTTTTTTGTTTTTTTTTTCCCCCAACTTGGAGTCTAATTTTATATAAATGTCATGTGCAACAATTTTGTGTTCGCGCGAGTATTTGCGAATACCGGCGGCGATCTGATACCGCGAGAAGAATGTGCGAGAGATTTCATGAAGATTTCATGTTCCGGGTATCCAATATTAACTCAAAAATAATGTTTCCATGCGGCTTCTCTGCAAAATATTTGATGGTACGAGACGTCAACACATATGTACGTAATAAACAAATATTTTTATTCTGCTAAAAAAATACTACCCGGTTGTATTTCCACATCGAAACTGGCTTTTTTTTTTTTTTTTTTTTTGTAATCAAGCTTTCTATGTTTTGTTTTCGGCAGCGTCGCTGCGCAATGTTATTTTTATTTAATTTCATCAGTAATTAAAAATATAATGGCAAAATAATGGCGTGATAAATTTCGCGCGTTTAATTTGTAAGCAGGCGCGTTTCGTCGTCGTTTTCGTTTCGCGGGCGTTTGCATCTCTCGCATTCTCCTCTCCTGTACATCGATAAAATTCATTTTCGTCGTTGCGCGCGAATTCCCATTCCCCCTCGTTTCTTCTCCCTATCGTTTAGAAACCCATAGACGGGCACTTAACGACGTCGAGGGTCACGGGAGATGAAGGGTAATGTGCCTCGGCGAATTTCGGCGGTCGAGTGCACTCTTGCCGAGCGCGATGAGAGGGCAAGGACGACTTTCAATTTACGCAAGAACCCACCGCGTCACGTATGCGCATAGATTAGTAGGTCGCCCCCCGTCCCACCGCACGGAGTAGCGCCCTAATCAGCACGTTGACGTTTTAACGCGGTTAATTGCGCTTCAATTAGTCCGGGGGTCGTGCCTCGCCCCCCCGCATCTCCCCGCATCTTTCATCTCTACCTTATCCCCCGGAGGAGGGAGGAGACTTTCTTGCCGGCGGTGCGCGTTTACTCGCGCGAGCAACACGCGCAGGAACTTTCGCGATCGTCGGCCCGTAGCGTGCAATTAGGTGCAAAGTCCCGTGCATTAAGAAGACCGGTAAGAACCGTTAAAAGATATTGCCGGCAGAAGATTAGTCGACGATAACGTCGGAGTTACATTGCCGTTAAAGCGGCGCATTAGCTTAATGCGTTCGAATGTGTTATTTTCCCTTAGGAAAAGACGGTCTCTCTCTCTCTCTCTTTCTCTCTCTCTCTCTCTCTCTCTCTCTCTCTCTCTCTCTCTTTTTTTCTTCTCGCTTGTTCTCGTTACTTGACGTCGACTATTATATGCGTGAACCGAAAGAGAACCGTAGAAATCGTTCCGCGCAAGACGGACGGTTGAAATCGTTTCGTCGCACGCGAGCGTCGCGAGAGAGAGAAGCGAAGAAGATTTCGAGAAGAAACGAGGTCTCGAAATTCGTCTTTTCCGCGTCGGCCGCGCGACGCGCTATCGGCCGCGAAATAAATCACAGAATCAATTCTGATACATACCGGGTGGCGCCATAAATAAAAGTGCGGCGAGCACACACCACAGAGAGATACCGACGCGACCGTAGATCGCGCGTGTCTCTCTGTTACGTAAAGCCCTCCCCTCCGCCCCTCGGTCGGGGCGACGGAAACAAATGACAGCGCGCATAAGCGGGTGGGAAACACTCGAAAGTCGGGTTGTTGTTGCCCCGTCCGCGCGCGGCCGACACGGTGTGGTCGCGCGGAATTTGAAATTCAAAGCGTTCCCGGGCGAAGCCGGGCCGATAACACGAGGGAGGAACGAGACGGACAGATAGAAACAAGAGAGCGGCAAAACAGAACAAAAAGAAAAAAAAAAAAAGAGCGAGCTATTAAACCCGGTAGCGGGGCAAAAATACACATTAGCGGATTTGAAATTTAGATACCGCGGCGGATACCTCCGAAATTGAGTAGTCCGTACCTCGAAAACACGAGCCGATTTAACACAGCCCGCGCGAGCGGCGTGTTTTCTCTATCTCTTTCTCTCTCGCTTCCTCTGTTCCGAACCCTGATCGATGTTACGTGCGCGCGAGGTCCACTTCTTCTCTGACCTCGTTCCTCCCTCGCGCGCCGTGCATGTATTTTTGCCAACTAGAGAGCCCGCGCGTACATACGTACGAACCGCGCGCTCGTTACAACACTTGGTTCACGTGTGCGCGAGCGCGGTGCCCTAGATGTTGGCCGCGCGGATAACATCGGCCGGCCCACCACCTTCTCCTCCTCCTCCTCCCGCGCTAACCACCCCAAGAGAGTGAGCGTTGTTTGTACTTACTTGTCATGTAGGTGATGTATTGCGAGTCGCTGATGTTTCCTGAAAGAAGCTCGTTGAGTCAGGTCGTACGTAACGTCCCAGCAACGCCTCGCGAGTCCCGACACGACGGTGCGTGCCGCGCATTTGATGCGCTTCATTCGTTTTCGCGAACACCATGGCTATTTTTTTTTCTCTTATCTCGCTATATATTTCCGCTGTACACCAAATGTGATCTAATTGTTCTCTCATCTGATCTTTGATCTGTTCGCGCGACAATCATCGCGCGCGATTTAAACTTTTGTAAATATACGAGATGGAGATGATACTTTTCGCGCAAAGTTTGATGTGTTCTTCACGTTTCTTCGCGCTTTTACCACCTCAAGTATCCGACCAAGTCCGCCAGCTCCGTGGGAGCTTTCGATATCCCTCTCGAATTTCATCGCCATGCTCCGTCGTCTTTGGAGCCACGAAGGCATGCCATCGACACGCGACTCGCATCCCTCGATAATACAGTCGCGCTCTCAAGAGCCGCTCCGATCTCCTACGACTTGGAATATTCGTGTGCATGTGCGCGCGCGCGCGCGCGCGTGTGTGTGTGAAAGCATCGGAGCATGGCACGAACCCTCGGGAACACGAAAAGGGGTTGATGGGGGAGAGAAAGGGGAAGAACGTACAGTAGTAGTAGTAGTAGTAGGGGGAGGGGGTGCATTCGGTGTGGTTTGCGAGCGACTTGGTCGGCGCGGCTGTCGTGAAAGCTCTCGGAAAAGCGTGAAAGCGCGAGCTACGTCTCGCATGCATTCCCCCGTTTTCGTGGAAAATATAACCACCGTCGTCGATGGCGATCGCGTCGATATTTTTACGCGCTCGATATTTAGTATTCATTCTTGTACGGTCGTTCCTCTCGCGCGCGAATATATGAATCGCTAATGACGTGCTTTAAAATTTTAAAAAGTATTCGCACGAGCGGGAAATTATTTACACAGCGAGAAAAATCGCAACGCATCTTTCTTCGAAATTGCGCGAAGAAAAACTCTTGCGTGTGAGTTCCGCTCGAGTTTTTAAGCTAATATATTTTTGCATATTGTCTAAAAAAAAAAAAAAAAAAAAAAAAATACAAACAAGTAGATACCAAATACGTCACAAAATAGAAATTCTACTAAACCCACGAGTGTGTTATGTTTTAAGCATAATTCGGAATTCAATAATTGTACATTAGCGAAATCTGATAACGTTCCGAATGCAGCTAATTGCCCTCTTAC